>NC_089684.1:49674767-49842267 GCF_031753505.1 Anomalospiza imberbis | reverse complement strand
ATTGCAAACTGCTGTTTCATGACTTTACATTCCACTTAGTTCTTCAAATGCAGTATCTGGAGATGTAGATGTGCCATGTACAGAACTAAGTGTGCATTGACTTTATAAGCACATTATTATATGGGTAAAAAAGTTAATCTGAGTAGATCAGTGACATTGCTTTGTGGGAAAAGAAAGCATACCAAAGGAAGTATTACATTCTCTTAGAGTTAGAAGAAATTTATCTTCTAAAAAACCTGCAGCTGCAGCTGGAGATGAAGCTTCCAGGAATGGGGATAAAAACAAAGGGAGATTTCTCAGAGCAAGAAAAGCCCTCATAGGAAAGCTTTCAAGGAAGGGATAGGCACACTCTGAAAGTTTTTTTTCTGCAGAGGAAAATTGGATTTTTGAATTGATCAGTGTATATGTAATAGATAAGTATTCCTGGATAGGCCTAAGAATTAGTGGAACAAAAGGCCAAGTGGTCAAACTGTTGTCTTATTAACATTATATTTGCCATAAGCATGTGAACTTGGGCAAGTGTGTCTGATTTAGAAGAAAGAACTTCACTCTTGTCAAAATACATGGGAATTCTGTCAGTAACTTGAACAAGCACCTGTGGTAAATCTTTTGAAGAGCCCTCCAACCACAAGCCATCATCTTTAAACTTCTTTGCAGCTTCTACATGCTGGACCTTCAGTTTGACCTCTGACTGGACATCTTTCTATGTACATTAATCCATCTTTGTCAGTCATCTTTTTACCTTATTTTTTTGTCTTCTTTCCAAATAACATCAAGGAGAAATTCTCATATCTCTGACCAAACCTCCAAACTAGGTAGTGAATGTTTTCAGCCATGGTGTCCCACAGTACAGAGCCCATTTTGCTGCTGTGTACAAACCTGGATCTGGAAACACAGATGCAGGCTTATCATTCTCATAACTTGACTCATCCTATTGCTGCAACAAAGTAAAAGGAATAAATAACATATTTTGGAGGCATTGGACTGCATTAAGCGCTGTTGATACTGATTTAGGGGCTTTCTTCTGTATAATTTCCTCTGCCACTGATATTCTAGTTGGTGGAGAAAGGCATGTTTTGGCTTTGTCATCTCCATATGTTTGACACAATGTCCAGTGGACAGCTTTCAACAATTATTTTCTTAAGGTTTATTGCAGGGACTGATGTTGGCTTCCCTTGTTCAGCTGCCTTGTTCAGTCCTGTTTCACAGGTTTCCTTTATCCGTATACGTCTATGAAGCTGTGAAGTTCATGACTTTGTCCCTATGACTTCCCCACGTGAAAAATGTCATTTCCCAACCCTCCATAACTGTCCATCTCACATGTTCATTATGCTTTGAATTTTCTCTTAAATGTAGGATACATTTATTACTCTAATTACCCCAGGAGCTCTCATATACACTGAACACTGTTCAATATTAACATTTTTGGAGTAAGTTTTTTTTTGGTCTTGTGTTGCATTTTCTAAAGGAATTAAAAATGATGTTATCATTTAAACTTTGACCATTTTTGCTACCCTCTATTTAGAAGTGTTGCAGAACTATTTTAACTTAATAATTGTGGATTCTCTTCCGCCTTTCATGACTTGGCAACAGACAAGATAGCAAATAATATAAACCAATTAAAATAATTTAACATACACTTAGAAACTCTTTAAAACCATACTTTTATTAACATCCTTATATGTTATTATATTCCCTAGATGTATTGAAACACATATAAATAGATAATCTGAGGACATTTCAAATATCTTATACTCAAGAACAGGATGAGGATAGCATTAGAATAGAAAGATTTGACATCTGAGCTCTAGTGGGCACTATCAGCAGCAGTTCAAATAAAACAAGACTAAAAAGTCCAAAGCAGTTATTGATGTGTGAGTATTACCAGCAGTATTTTTAATTATCATAATTCTGTGGTAACCACACTTATTAAAAAAAAAAAAACTTTTCATATTTATAATACCTTTCAGCAAAAACAACTCAGAAGTATCCAAATGTTCTTTTTTTTAAGCTCTTTTTTTCCCTTTTTTATCATGAAACTAAAATTATCCATGAGGTTGCTCACTCAGTGCACATTTCCATACTTTCCCATTCATTTTTATTGAAATCAGGCAGCAGTCCGAGAGACCCGCATCCCCGGGAAACGGGGCAGACATCCTTTAACCTGCATGTATCACTTTGTGAGGGTGATATGATCTCTGCTCACTACAAGACCACCGTTTTGTTAAGAGCTAAAAAAGACATGGGCTCATTTTCCCTTGAAGCTCCTGCCTCAAAACCAGTAGCAAACCAAAGCCCTCGCTGTGCGAACCAAAGGTCATGTTGAGAAAAATGAAACCACATGTGAATAGAGCAGGGCTCCAAAGCCTCACCAACAAATTCATTTTGAGGCTCGTGCTCTCTCTTTGAGGGGATGTGTGTATGAACAGTCTCGAGAGAAGTGTCAACAAATATCTCTGAATTCTAATGTTAGCACCGCTGTACCATTACAAAGGCCAACAGCCTGATGTGCAATATGGAATATGAATTTCTATTAGTGAGAGATGGTATCCTGCTTCACACTGTGAAGTTGGTTATCTGTCTCCCACCTTAAATTAGGACTGGCTGTCTATAGGTAGCAACATGTAAAGCTGCTATATATATTCATTCATCAGGTTAATTGCAGGGCATTTCTCAATCACTTTGAAATGGGGAAAAAAGAAACCATGTCCTTTAGGGGCAATGCTCAACATGCTCTGTCACTGTTAATAATCCTGTATGCATTTGAGAATTAATATTTACCTTAGAAATTGTGGATAAAGTTATATTGGAAAAATGCCTGTCTGAACATAGCATTAAGATCAGGAAACTTCAGCTTCACAATTGGAGAAAGGGGAGAATAAATCCATCCCTCCACCCCCACTGTCTTTTTGCTTTTTAGCCTTTCATATTAATTTTGCTTTTTAAAAAATGTAGCCTTTCCCAGTGAAACAGAAAAACTGGATTTGTCTGCTTTCAGCTTGGGAGAAAACAATGTTTACTCTCATGGTACTGGTATTCTGTAAGCAGGGAACAATGAACACTTTGCTCACATGGCTGACCCAGTATTTCCAGCAGCACTCCAATTCAATTCAGTGGGACCAGGAAGGTAATCAACTCATCAATCGCTTGTCATCAGCAACAGAGAGCTGAAATACCAGCATTTACCTTTCAAAACTCAAAAAGTTCAAGACAGATATTTGCTTGGATTTATATTTATTTTTAATTTTTTTAATAGAACTACAAACCAGTTTTCTTCTCACTGCAGTCTCACTTTCCTCACAAAAGAAGCATCCTGCTCTCTCTCTTGCAGAGGGCATGAGCTCTATGTGTAGCTTAGCATGGGCTCTGCTTTCAGAGCTGTGGAATGCTTGCTGATGCTTCTGTCTCCAGTTGAAATTGAGCACAATCTGAAAGCCATGCTCATTTAAACTTCAGAATTGGAAGAAAAATGGAAATAAAAATGGAAATAAAAAACTGCACACTGATAAATACAGAAGCCCACAGTTGACAGAGATGTTTAAAAACTAATAAGTTGATGTATCAGTAGGATAATTCAGTCTTCATTTTTCATTCCCAGTCCCTTTCCATGATTTTGTGTTTCGTACAATTTCACTGCTACCTCCAGTTAGAAGTTATTAAGATCTTTCTCTATGACACTCTGATCCTCCTGCAGTCTATATCTAGCCCCTAGTTTTTGTTTACAAGCAAACATAACTATCAACCCTCTTCCTTCTTTCCTTTCTTCTGCCAAAATCACAGGTGAAAATATTCAAAATATCCAGTCCATAAGTGATTGCTAAGTGTGGTCTCTCAGGCCAGCACTTCCCATCTAAAGACTCCTCACTTTTGTCTCACTTGAGTGGGCTCCTGACCCACCCTCTAGTCCTTCTGGTCATTCCCCTCTCTCCCAGTTCAAGTGATCATTATCAAATGCATTATAAAGTCCAGGTAGACAGTATCTAATGCATTTTCTTTGATTAGAAAATCACCTACCTTATCAGAGGAAGCTGTCAGGGTAATTTGGCACAATTTACCTTCGGTAGACAGGAGACAGATGGGAAGGGAAAAAAAGGAAACCCATACACGGAGTTGCTCAGCCTGGCAGGCAGGGACTGAGGCTTGTCAGCACCATAGACATTGTCATTCTCCTTCAGTAGCTTATCTTCAGAGGGGTTTAAGAAAAAGAGGGATTGGAGGAGAAGAATGCAATGGTACTGATCCAAAATTAGAGGGTTGAAATAAGGAAAAGCAATGAGTCTAATTAATGATCACATTTTCCAGCATGGCTGCCAATACACTGAATGATGACAAATGGCAAAGGTGACCAGGAAACACAAAGAGTGCTCATTTCCTTCATAGCAGGAGAGGTAAGAAATCAAATGAAAACAAACAAGCCAGTTTTCATTTCACACAATAAGTAATTAAAACAGGGAACTCATGGAAACCAAAAGCTGAGACCTGTACAGCATGTGTAGTTTTGTGGAAGAAAAGTCCACCAAGAGCTTTCCAGCTGAAAGATGAAACCCCATGTCAAAAGGTTCTATGTGACAGACTGCTGCAACATAACAAGGCATCTTTCTGCACCAAAGAGCTCCTGGATCTGCTTATTTTCTCCCTCTGCTCTTCCCTAGGACCTTACTCTCAGGTTATGTGGAATTTTTGTTTGTTTGGTTGAATTTGTGTTTTTAAAATTTATTTATTTTGTGACAATAAATTTTCCTTCTAGTTTTCCATATGTGTAAATGTTCTTGAGATCCCTAAGAGCTTCCCATGGATGTTAGACCAGCTTACATTTGGATTTTTTCATTTCATGCCAGGAACAGGTCCATGGGCCTTGAGCAATATGTTGTCCCAGGGTCAAGCAGTGTTTTCCAAGTTAGGCTCTGGTCTTGGAAACCACTTGGTCTCACCAAACCTACATCACATGCTGAAGCAGCCCGTGGTGAATTATTTCTACTGTCTCTGTGCAATCTCCTTTTCCTTTTTGAATCTACATCAATCATTTAGGAAAGTATTTTCTTCTAATTGTGCCTCAGGGGCCGATGAGCCATGGTCACTTTACAAATGAGCACCTGAACTCATATTCCCCAATTAGTTTTATTTTACCTATTAAGGATTAATGTCCAAAAGCTCATTGGCTGGGAAAATGCAAATACTTCTACCTTGACGGGAATGCCTAAAAAATTATTTGGAAGTATATTCTGTGAGGTCCGAAATGATTAGCAGTAGCAGTGTTCACTAAGACTAAAGACCAGCAAATAATAAAGTTACTATGCTAAACCAAACCTGTGTTGTGCTTTGATTTCTGTTTGAGGGTTGTACACAACTAATATAGTGCAGTAATACCAAAACACTATTCAGTAAAACCCTGAGCAGTTACCATTTACAGTATATCATAGTCAGATGACAGCAGGAATGGTGGGAGTTCATTACAGGGACCATGAATTGTTGGAGGTAATTTAGATTACAATTTAAAGTTTAATTTAAAAATCTATCAACAAATGTGAAAGTGCTCGGGGAACATTTTAAAATGCACTTTAATCTCACCAGCACAAATAGCTTTTCAGAGCCCTAAACATCATCACCTGGAAAAACAGTAAAACTTTACTGCATCTTTAATTAAATTACAAACACAAAGGATAATTAACTTTTTTTATTTTTATTTTATTCATGCCATTGTTTCTCTTCAGAGTCAATATCTCCAAGTTGCAGGAACAGGATGTTATGAAGAAGTTTACAGCCTGCACATTCGCCCAGGATATTATTGCATCAAGCAGATGAACTGCAATACATGTGCATGCACACACACACACAGAGACACGCACACTGAATCGACAGAGCTACCAGAGACTGACTAAGAGGTTCACTAAAGCATGTAAGAAGTCTGGTTTGAAAAAAGGAAGAGGAATGAATCAATCAGCCAGCCAGCCAAAAAGGGAAGGCAGACTCTGCTGTCCTCGGCTTGTACTGCAGGGGCCACACAGTTCATACCACAGGACAGCTGAGAAATTAGAATCCAGCTTGCTCAGTCTGGCCCCTCACAGAAATGAAGCCATTCACTCACATCTTGATTTACCTTGACTTCCAAGGCCCCATCATCTCACCATTATTTTTTGACATTACTGATTCAGAGGGCACTTGTTGTTCTCCATGTTAATCAGCAGGTCTGTACAAGCAACTGCAAAACCAGGTCAAATTCTTGGTGAGAATGGTTATCCTTAATGCTTCTGAGCTGTTGTTATAATTTTATGTCATTTTCAAATTGAACATGTCTGAATTCAAAACTGTCTTGGGCCATGACTCTACAAATTGTCCTTGGCAGGCCCCTGAGCACCTGTTCATATTGAGATATGTGCATTGGCATTGCCTTTAAAGAGTTTTATGCCAAAGCATTCAAGTGCAAGCTTATTTGGACAGCCTTAAGTTGAGGAGCATGTAAGAGAGACAGACAAAACACAGCCACATTCCAGTTTTTGCATGGCTTTACCTCCAAATCATAAGCACTTGGTGTTGCTCAGGTTGGTTAGAGATGTGTGTAGAACAGGAACATGAAACTATGCTATCCTGATGGAAAGCTGCTACTCAGAAAACTTTGCATGAACTGAGATCAAGAGCTTTGAAATTCTTTGAAATTCTCTTAAAAAAACCAAACAAAATGTCTTGGAATAAGGCAATTTTGATGTCTTCAGAACTGACACTTAGTTTTCCCTGCAGGACTGCTCACTTGAGGAGAAGAAATAAAATAAACCCAAATCTGTTCTCTTTCATTACCCATGATTTTACTCCAGGATATACCTATGTGTCTACAAACATAAACTGCAGTTTGGTGATATCTGAGCTAAGCTATTGATTTGCTAACATAAGAAGAGGCCCATCACTGCCAGTTTTTACCAGCTGCATATTGTAAATGCAGGTGAACCCAGTAGGAAGAAATGATGATGTCCAAATCCAGTTCAGAAGGCTGAATGATTTCTTTATTATAACTATATATTTCTTTATTATACTATAATACATTAACATACTATTTTAAGGAGATACTAAAACTACATACCTACTTTTTCTAACTACCATATCCAACTTAACTAACAACTTGTGACCCTCTCTAAGCATCCAGCCACAGATGGATTGGATTGGCCATCAGGCCCAAACAATCCTCACCAGAATCCAATCAAGCAATCACCTCAGGAAAACAATTCTCCAAACACATTCCACATGGGAAAAACAAGCAGCAGAGATAGAAATTGTTTTCTCTTTCTTCTCTCTGTGCTCCTCTATGAAAAAATCCTGAGAGAGAGAAGAATGTGCCTGCCACAGCTGCAGATCATACTCTGGTCCTCATGATGCCTCCATATTCCTTTGGCCTTATGGTGTGCAGATCCAACTTGTCAAGGCAGTGGAAAAAGTCTATTTTCTTGCATTGCTTCTCCTCCAGACTGGCCAAGAAAATGATCCCAGAAAATGCTCATTAAGTACCAAAAGGCACAGGATCACCTGGAGAGAGAAGAAACAAAACAGAGATTGTCCCTTTTCACCTGCAGGGTGATATTACATGATTTCAGCTATATTGTTTAAACACCCACTTTGGGAGATCTCTTCTGGGACAAAGTGCTGGCCACAAGAGAGATGGGACTGTGAGCAGACATACAGCCTCTTTTTTGGTATCTTTGGGAAAAAGGACTTCTGGACCAGCCTTTCTTGTTGTGGGATTTCATCAAAGGCAGTGTTACCCTGATTGTCGTGCAGCCAAACAGCTGCTAAGAGGTTTCAAACCAGAAGCCATGGCTCCTGAATGCAGCCACATAGCTTCCTCTTCAAAGGCAGATTGCTCAAGCCACAGGCAAAATAAATTTGGACCTGTCTGCAAAATATTGGATAGACATCCCAAGAGAAAATTCCATCAGATTTTTTCTGCTCCTGGAGGGAACAATGAGAAATATTCCAAATTTTTGCTAACAGCTTAACCCCAAAGAATAAAAGACAAGAACATATGTGTTCAGTTGCTATGGGACTGAGCAGCTTTATGAAATCCCTCTCACAAGCCTTTGCTGCCCTCTGTACATGAATGAGTTACATGCTCAAGGCACAACCAGAACCTTCCTCAGAGGCACAAACTCCCTTCTGAACATGCAGGTCCTGCTCCTGACCCAGCTTTTCCAGCACTTACACACCCAAGGAGTAACCTTCAAAATCACCAAGAGTGCCCATGATGGATCTGCACAGCTTCTTGCCTACACACAGAGAGGACTGTGATACTGAGAGATCCCACGGGCAGGTGCATGCCATAAAGACAAAATAATGTGTAAATATGTAAAATGAATGTTGAAAAAGCAAGGCATGAAACAGGGGGGAGGTGACAGGGAGGGATAGAGGCTGCCATCCTCTGGAAATAAGTGTAAGACTTCATTACATGAACAGAAATAAAGAAATAACACAGAATAAAAGGAGCACCACACAAACTATATATCATTTTAATTAAAATCTACTATCTGCTAAATATATGTACAGCTGTTGGATTTCTTGAACCAACTGATTCAAATAGGTTTCACAAGGGTTCACAGATAAGTAATTTAAAAATAAAATCAAAGGTTCCTTGATAACTAGCTGGAAACTGATCCCCTTTTGGGGAAGTCTTTATTTTATGTAAGTTAATATGGGAGGGGGTGTTGACCATGGAAGACAAGCCTCTTAATTCCTTTCAAATAAAATGAGCAGGCATGACATGGTTCTATCAGAGAAGAGAAAGAGCTGCCTGTGTGTATTAAACATTAGTGCTTTGCCTGCTTAATTATTGGTTAATCTAGCAATTTAGCATGCTTCATTTAATTCTAATTAGGAGAATTAATAGGCAGGGAATAAAGATTTAAATAGACTGGCAAAACAAAACTGAGACTTAAACTGCTCTTGGAAAATGCAGCTTTTTTTTTTTAAATACAATTCTACAGCTCCTCATGTCTCTCCTCAGCAATGCTGCTATCTTAAATGAGAGGATCTAGGTCAAATGGGTGATTTTAAAATACCCTGGACCCACTCCTCTCTTGGCATTGGTGAGTGGAGCTGTGTGGATTTACACCTGGGATCAGAGTGTTTCTTTTTCCTCCTCTCTCTCCCTTTGAATCTAGACTTTGGGGTTTGACTTCCTACTCTGAAAAGGACATATGATATGGTAGGAGATTACTGTATTATTTTTTACACATCTCTCTCACTTTCTGTCTTTTTTTTAAGATTACTGGGGGTAGGAGATAATTTAGTAGTGACACCGTCCTCAGGAGTTACACACCATTCATGTTAAGTGATGCCTTAACTCGTGGAATTGTAAATGATTTTATTCCTTCCTCAGTCTGATGCCTTCTTTATTTTCTCTCTCCTGGCAAAGCTTTGGGGGATGAAGACACGCTCCTTTTCCACTTCACCAGCTGGCTGCCTTCCATTCCTGCCGCCCCCAAATGTTACAGCCTGATTTGCATGGTGTGTTTGTCTTTGCTAATCAAGCCGCGTACTCTGACAAGTCCTACGACATTGGACATGGCTGTTCTTCTAATTAAGGTGCTAATTGAATTAAATGGCTGTGGTAATGAGCAGATGAGCAGCATAAAAAGTAAAGAGTCAGATAGGCCAATTAACAAAAGAGCTGAGCATAATTATAACATTTAAAATACATGCAGCTCTGTACCAATATTGTTAATTGTTACAGGGGAATTTATGATAATTGGTTCAACAACAGGCATGCAGACTTAACCTGGGATGAAGCCTGTAATTAAAAAAATGATATTCAACACAAAATACAGAACAGGGGTAATTAATACTTGATTTACATAAAATATGTGTATAAAGTGAAGCAGAATACTGCACAAATCCTATGACAAACACGAATTCTGCTACATGGTGGCATTTAGAAGTGTGACAAGGGTAGGAAACAGGCTAGAATTCAAGCCAGTTTAAGACCTACGCATGGGTCACTGCTGACTTTTGAGACCTTATTGCCTTCTGCTAGCAGAGTTCTGGCAAACTCATGATCCCCCCCCATTCAGCAGAATTACATCTGTTCTGGCTGTGGATGCTGCTGTGCCCCAGCTGTGGATGAGCTGTTCCTGTACACGAGCACTTTGAGCAGCATGAGCAGAGATGCCTGTGCTGGGAGCACAGCTGCCTGGGCAGGAAATCTCTCTCCGTTACCACATCTGGACTCTCCACCAGGGGCTCTACCAGCACAGTGAGAGCACCTGCAGCCTGGCTGGACCTTTTCGCTGGGGTCTTGCCCAGGGTGGCCAAAGCAAATCCCTAGGAAAAGCCCTGGGAGTGAGCTGGAGCCCGGGGTCCCATTTGCACCTGGAGGATGATGATTTTTCTTGTGCTGCCTGCAGAGCTATATCCTCCCTTTCCCTCTGCTCTCCCTCTGCCAGTGAATTGCCAGGCTCAGGCACAGTCTGCTCCCTCTCCCCTTTACTCAGCACAGCCCAGAGATAAAGACATTGGCCTGAATTTTTTCAGGCCATGGGGTGGCCAAGGCCCAAACCTTCCATGGCCTGATTAAGGTCTCTAAGCACTAAACTAACATATATGTTAGCATATGCCATTAAACCAGCAGACAGATAGCACAGCATCCCTTATCTCTGTGTAGCGGATGTTTGTAATCACCTTTAGTAAAGGTCTAGGACTTGGAGCAAAGGCTCTACTCAGATATGTCAGTATGTTCAGACATCACTACTGATGTGTCCTAGACAAATTTGTTCCAAAAACCCGGTGCCAAAATCACTCTGTGAACCCACCTGAAGCAAACTTCTGAAAACTCTCACTGCTTGCCTGTGATTCCATGGATTTTCACCCTCAGCCTGCAGATCCTCAGTGGCTGAAGAACAGTTGCATTATTGGATGTAGAAATGGCCCAAACTCAGATGCAGCTCACATAAAAATGTGAAAAACCATTGTGTTTGGGGAGGGGAGGTTTTCTCTAAAAACTGGAAAAACATTATTGACACTGGCAATCTCATGCTCCTCTGGCTTGTTGAAGGAAATCTACAAATTATTTTGGTGCAAAATATCTTCTCAGGCACGTTCATTGCCATTGTGACTTTTCAGTATCTTTATCTCAAGTAATAATTATGTACTATGTGCAAAACCAAAAATGTGCAGTTATAGTTACATGAGAAAGGGCAAATTAGAAGAATCTCAGTGTCCCAAGCAAGTTTACAGAAACAGTAGGAGGCACAGGCACTTCAGAAAACTGCAGAGCACAAACATTTAGGTTCCTTCATACTTTTAATTGTGCCCCTGCTGCCACTGACTACCCCAGTCTGCCTTCTGCCTGCAGTTGTGTGCAGCGCTGAGATAGTTAGAGGCTGGATGCAGTCATGCAGATAAACACATTGCACTGTTCATCAGAGTCATGTTCTGTCTCAATGTGAGTGGTGATGTGCAGGGCAGGAAAAGAGCCCAATAGCATTTTTGGTGATTTTTATAAAGCCTGTGCTCCCCAGTTGCTGCCACAGCAGTGTTGGAACCGCTTCAGGAGACTGTTGTGGAAGGGTGTTAGTCAAGTGAGCAGAACAAGGCAATTCTTAGCCGTGAGACCAGGAGCCATCCTCAGCCAGCAAAAGAGCCTGAGACTGGGGGTCTAAAATTTTGAAATTGAATGGTAACATTGACAGAAGAGTTAGCCAGGGTTGTATCAGCATATATTTGGGTTTCTTTCCTTCTTCTCCAAGCCAATAGCCATAAACATGTTTAGTCCGCTGAATCTGACCCTGAGTCCGACCCTCCACAGAGAAAATCAGGAATGAACGGGAGTACTGGAAAGAAGGCAGTCTGTAGTCAGTTGTCTGCGATGCATCACTGTACTGTTAATCACCATAAGAGGCTCATTTATCCCTGCAGCCTCTTTGTGGGTCTTTGGCAGAGAAAAACAATGTGCTAAGCTAGTTCTTGATATGTATGTTGTTTTGGAATGGCTTGGATGTAAACAGGCCATAGAAAATTACATAGTGAACCAGTCCAGAAACAGAGATGTTGACAATCTGAAGAATTTGTGCATACAGATTAAAATCACCCCTTGTTATATATATATATACATATATATATATATATATATATATATTTTAATATCTCAAAATGTGTTAGGCCTGGAAGAGGATCAAGCAAAGAGATACATTTCCTCAGAGATCTTGACATTTTAGGTTCTGATCCTGCAAATGCTTAGGCACAAACCTAAATTAGGGTGTAATTACTTCTATTGAACCTAATGTGGCTAATCATAGAGGCAAAGTTGGGTGTGGGCCGAAGTGCTTGGGGAATCAAGATTAATTATGCATAAATGTTGTCACAAAATATACTGACTTGTGAGGCAAATTTCCTAAGCTCTACTGAGAGTATTGGCTGCTGCATGAACAACTATACCCTTAAATAGTGCATTTACACACCTGTCTTGACAATGGAACCTTAAAATCAGCCTTTTACTGCAGATGAAGGTAGAAAAACAATTACATTTATCTCATTTCCTTGGCTTTATAAAATGAAGATTTCAATGAATCAAAATACCTATAATGTTATTTATGTCCTGTTGTATATTTCACATACACAGTCAAAAATCATCCTGCCAAAAAATCACCAATACAATGACTAAGCCCAGAATACTCAAAAGTAAAGTAATACTCAGCCAGTTGTTTCTAATATTAAAAAATTGTAGAATTCCATAATTTATGCAAAATCCTAGAGTAGCCTTTATTTCTTTATTCATCAAACCTTATGATGTCATGATTGGACAGATGGTGTGTGTTGTGTGGGCTTTTTTTTTTTTTTTTTTTTGTCACAGGAAGTTTTTTCTGTTCACTGATTTAATAAGTGCATATTCCGGACACAACTGGTCAAGTGTGTGTGCTTGAAAATCATTTTTTTCTGATGTTTTTCTTGCACCAGAAATTGCAGGCTGTATTACTTAGCCAGCATGAAAATTTCACTAAATAATTTGCCACTAAAACATTCAGATCCATGTCCAAGGGTTGTAAATCTAATAGTAGGTGTAACAAACGCATGAGAAGCAACAAGTGACTGGAGTTTCCAAGTCATTGGAAAAGTTCTTTGGATATCTCACAAATGCTTTCACTCAGCCACATTGCCTAACATTTGCCATGGCCACAAGACTGTGATGCATCCCAGGGGTTTAAGTTGAAAAGACATTATCATTTATTATGGGATAAGAATTAAAGTTAACAGTAATAATGGGAACAAGAAAGAGCTGAAATGTAATCTCCAGAGACCATTAGGACATTATCTGCACAAACTCAAGTCCTGAGAAAATGTTTCAATTCAGCTCAAATTCTAATAAAAATATGCAAATTTGACATGTGCATTTTACATTATAAGAATTCTATTTTATAAATCTTGCAATATTTTACATTACTATAAATATTGTGAAATAAAACCATTTATATTTGATTTTTTCTTGATAGCAAACAGATCTTAGTAATCTCAAAAATTACTGCTTCAGTTTTGCAGACACTTAAGTTTCTGTCAGGCAGATTGAAAAAATCCTGACCAGGCAAAAGTGCTCACTAGATAAGAACTCGTGTTTGCAGAAAATGAGCTAAAAATTAGCAAAAGAAAAGATTATTAAAACCAGAACTGAATATTGAATATTGTAGTTAATATTGCTCTAGCAACAATATCAAGAACAGGAGCAGCTGCTCACTCATATTTTTCTTAAGCAAGTAAGACCTACATAGGCTTCACCAAGACCTAAACATTTGCAGACTGGTGTCCAGACATATTTTCCTAGGGTGAATACACCCTCTTGGTTCATATTTTCAATTTTTCCCGAGCCTGTAACAGAACAGCAAGCAATGCCATCAGCTGACAGCAGAACCATTTGCTCACCTGTGCCCTTCCAGATCTTCAGGTCCATCCTCATCACAGAAATACACAACACTGGGAACTGCGTCACTGAACCTGAGGTCTACAAAGGAGGCACTCATGAATTTTTTTGGCTATCCCAGGAAAAAAGGCATAAGGGAGAGGCTCAGTACTGATGTTTCCAGTGAGGGTTTACCCAGTACTGCCAGCTTTAGGGAGTTCAATAGTGTGTGAGTCCAATCAAAATGATAGAGAGGTACAATACCTTGGCTGGAAATCAAGCAGCTTTGGGAGCAGATGCTTGAAGGGAAGGACGGCACTTCTCAAAGTGAGGGCCCTGCAGAGGTGACTATGTGTCTTCAGAGGCTGGAGTGCCAGAGGACAGACTTCAATTAGCAAAGATTAGAAATGAGGCCCATAAGTTTTAGGAAGAAGAGGTTTACACCATGTGTTAAAAAGCATGTCAACAACCACAACGTGAATATTCAGTAGAGGAGCTTTAATGTGACTATTTAACTTTTGAGCTGTGTGGCACATATTTCACACCAGCCCACACATGCTGCAAGTTATAGTTTTGTCCATGGGGATCAGCTGGATACATCCTCAAATCACCTTCAAAGTGACCTTAGTTTTAGTGATTCAAGTATATTATAGGTCTGGTTAATTAGCTCCAAAAAATTCCATGAGCAAAGGAATAAAGTGAAAAAAGTATGGCCATGGCCCAGCCTGCAAATATAGGAAGAAATCTGCCATAACAGGAAGGTTTGAAAGAAAAAACCTTTTACAGTGTAACTGTAACCTGACTGTGTAATTTATATGTATTGGGAATCTTTCAGCTGGCCAGAGATGTTATAATTATACCACAGGAATCTGACTATGAATTTGGCATATCAGTTTTGAAAAGATGCCCCAGGGCTTCCAAGCTCCCATAATTTTACTTGAGCAGTAATGGAATAAATACAATCTAGATACATGTTGCTGTTCTTCAGCATAACTACTTCTTCAGGCAGATTTGCCATAATGCACTCTGAACAGAAAAACTATGGCTCATTTACAAATGTAATTTCAATTGAGGATAGTTTTCCAATCTTCTTTCATTTGAGTCTCCATTGAACTTCTTCTCCTTTTTGATGGCGTGATTAGACATTGTGAGAGCTGTTGCAGATTAGTCAAGCACAGAGAGAGAAAATTGGGAAGGATGTTTTATCAGTGCACGTCACAATATATGAAAGCAGATGTGTATGCTCTGAGCTGTTCCCTCAAATTACTGTTATGGAATAATTTAGCCCTTTTGATTCTCACAGATTACTGCTTCCACTGATCATGCTGTCAAAATCAAAGTGAGCACTTCATTCCGCTTTTATTCATGCCAGATCTATTTTGCTTTCATAATGAGCAGATATTACCACTGCACAAAGAGGATAAAGACATTCACAGTGATAGATAGGCGAGAGATTAAATGGGATCTTTATGACTTCTCCAGCCATCAGTTTTGACTGTGCGATAAGACGAGTCGAGTTGGGCACTGATTTGTTCTTTATTGGAGCCAATATTAGCATGGGCTTACCGGTGCACAGTCTGATAAAATCCATTTAAGGTGGAATCTGTATAACAATTCACGAGTTACAAGAACTTCTCTTATAAGATGCATCTTCAGCAACCTCAGCAAAGGCAAAATAAGTCATTTTACCATTATAGCGCCCTACTTTCTGTGGCAATACTCAATTAATAATTACTATATAATTCTGTGATTTATCAACCTAGATTCTAGAACCGCAGGTTTAAATCCTTATGCTCAAATCAGCCCTTAGCTTGCCATCGTTCCAAGGTCTCTTTGGGCAAACCTTTAAAATCCAGGCCATACCTGATCCACCCAAGTTTTAGAGGTTGTCTGACAAAGTTTCTCCACTTTGGCTACAGGCTTTCTACCTGCCTTACAGTCCTGTTTCCCTTACAGGGTTTCTCTCACCTCTTCTCCAGCCTGCAGAAAGAACAATGTTACATGTCCGTGGATTGCAAGTCCTTTGCCATGAAAAGTCCCCTAGAAATACTATAAGGGCCAGTGAAGTGTATTACAGGGAAATCTGAACAGCTTCCACCAAGAAGCTGAGACTCTGGTAATAAACATTGTCCTGCTTCATTTTCAAATATCTCAGAGTGGGGTTGTAGGTCACACGTCTTTCTGGCAGCACAAGTCTTGCTGTTTTTCATTCCAGCAGCAGATTACAACGAAATTATGGAGGGAACAGCACCTGAACCCTGCTATCCATCACCACTGTGGGTGCTGGGATTGCCTGAAAATAGGAGGACAGGAGATGCGTATTTTCATTCTGCAGTTTGAGGCTCCTGGGACCCAGCCCAATTGCTCAGCTGAAGGTCCAAGCATGTTTTCTCCTCTTTTCTGCCCATGGTTGAAGGAAAGAGTTGTCACAGATAAACTGCAATCTGGGGATTAGGACCAGCATTCAGAGTTGCAAATCATATATAAATACATTATAGTCAAGTTATCTCTATATTTTTAACTTGCAAAAAAGTCTTCTGAGGTACAGATTTTTTAGGAGATCAGAGTCTGCCATGATTCTGATATTAATCATAAAGGGCTGAAGGGGTTGGGGCACTTCCAGACACCAAATCAATTCTGTCCTGTTTCAAGACAAAAGTATTTTTTTACTTAGAATATTTATGTAATTTACAGTTCCTCTGGATTATGAGTGGGCCCAATAGGATCAATCAAAGTCTCACTGAATTTAATCTTGTTCCAGTTCATTCTGAAATCTTACTCTGACAAGTTTTCTTTAAGCAATGCACATGACCCTACCCACATCCCTCTCTGCATGTGGAAATCCCACAAGGCCTCTACAAATCCTCCAGCCCTACACAAGGCTACTCAGCAGCTGATCCTATGTGGTCATTCACTTCAGTCCACATCAGGAGCACATTTCACACCTGTTAAACCAGCACACACAACACAGACACAAGACAGCAACTCTTTTTTGTCCTTCCTCTGCTTTTGTTATGATGAACTAGCTCAACTGTTTGGAAAAACATAATTTTTTGTATGTTTTTCAGCATGCTGAGGAAGCAGTTGGTTAATACATACTTCTGTAGATAAGTAAAGAGATAGTAACAACTCCCTGTGATGACTTGGGCATATATGTAATTTCTTGCACCTGTAATTATAAATTATATATATGTAGTTATGATCCATATATTAGACAACATTTTATTTCAAGGTATAAGTCCAACCAACTCAGTAGACATCATGGTAGTCAATATATAATGAACCAAAACTTTTATGGACAACTCAAGAATGGCAAGGTTGAAAAAAACATAATACAACCCAAACCTAGATAAATGAAGCATGCAGAAGCAATGACTGACTTTACATCTGTATTAACAGACAGGTGAATGGAGAACCTACAATAGCACCACAGCCACATGAAGTTCACAGTCAGCCTCAGCCAGGAGCGCTGAGATCTCTCATCACCGGATGAATTCAAGGAGACCAACAGATCCTTCTCATTACTAATCTCATTTTTTTCCTTATTTCAAGCTCTGTCAAAAATTTGGTATTTGAACCAAATTTATTACCTACTTTTTACAATTCATAGGTTTTCTGAACAGAAAAACATGCTTGATATGATATTTTGCTGTAAGACAACAAGAAATCCAAGGTTTTGAGATAGAAATTGATTATTTCAATTAAGTCAACATCATTCCTTTGCACAGACAATACAACCCCAAACAGACAGTGCCTTCCACCGTAAATAACACCCCAGATTAATATTGACAAATAACAACTTCCCATTCTGCCTTGTATTACCAGCATCCTGTAGGTCACAGTCATAAACAATTTTCTTGTATTCATCCATGAAAAGACAGCTCCCCTGTGGTCTTAAACAACTGGGGATAGATGACTCTTGCCTCCAGCACAGTCAGCAGTGCTGACCAGAGGCAGGGCTGTGGCAAGGTGCTTGTCCTCACAGACATGTGCCACCTGCATTACAAGCATATGACAGTGTAGAAGACCCTATCAAGAAAAAAAACAAAAAACAACTACCAAGTGGGTCACTGCATGTTCCTTAGCATCCTTTCTTAGGCAATTAGAGAGTGAATTAAAAGAGCTCTTTAAAAGAATCCGGTACTGGGGACATCTACAGGAGTTCAATTTATACCAATGAAAAAGTTCTTACTAATTTGGTCTTACTTTTACTCATCTGAAAGAACACAGATAGATCCAAGATAGGTGTTTACCTGTTACTTTAAAAATCCACAGATGGCGTAAATTCTTTAACTTCCAGTCCCTCCTCACAAGATTCCAAAAGGGATTCCCTGCTGTGGTTACAGAAATATGCTTAACAACTGGAGTAAAATTCTGGTTCTGTTGGGTAAGACACCTCAGTTCCTGAAGTCTAATAATGTATCATTTATTCTCTCCATTTTAATCTCATCAGAGAAATAACTGTGTTTAAACACCAATAAAATCAGCATAGCCTCTATATACAGAGGTTTCAGTGGTTGGGTCTTATTAACAATGAAATGACAAATGTTGTAGCTCATAATGCTGCTTTTTCTGTGAGGACACATGTGTAGACAGACTGCTCACACCTGCTTTAGGAAAGGATTCCACCCAGACACATGCACACACCTTCTGGCCTCAGCAAACTGTTGGGTGTATAGATAAAAGAGAAAATACAAAACTGTGAGTGATAACTTTGCATACACACAAGCATCTTTCTTCCAGACAAAGCATTTTGTCACGTCTCTTTTTCAGCTTCCCATCCTGTAAAATGAGGATAATCATAATAATCTCATTGACATGGAGAGAAATTACCCAGTCTTCAAGAAATGTCATAAGAGCTTTGAAGGGTTTGTGTTACAGTAACAGAAAATATGAACAGAGAGATGATACACCAATAAAGAAGCAGAGGAAGTTAGTGAGATAGGAGCAAGATACCCCATCCTCAAAACACAGTGGAATGTGAAGCCTGTGGAAACTCAGTGAGTATTTGATATGGCAATCAAAAATGTATCTGAGATAAAGCATGGCTATAAAAACAGTCATAGTCATTCATCGTAGATGTCATTAAATATGACCACAGTGTGATTTGTGCCAGTGTTATGGGATTGATTTCATCTGTGTCTGGATGCTCACTGCGTTAATTCCACCAGTAAGTCATTTTATAGCTTTGGTATGAAGTGACTGGGTGTAAACGCCCAAACTTCTAAACCAGTGCCCACAGCAAACCCCACCCGAGTGTTCCATCATGGCTTGGAGGCTGTGCTACCCATCCTTCCAGACAGCAGGGCCATGGACCTGGAGCATGTTTGGGAAGGCCAGTGCAGCTCCTCCTGCTCCCAGCACCAGGAGCCTTCACACAGCTAGCCCCAGCACGGGGAGAATCACCCATAGCACAGGCTTTATGCCAAAGTCAGTGCTGTGACCACGGCTGAGAATGTCTGGATTGAACTAAAGTTTAATTGGGATGATATTAAGAAATGGTAATGATTTCTGACATGAGTGAATTATGGGCTGGTGCTGTTCTCAGCAGAACATTCTTATCTTTGCTAAAGTTACCTTAAGGAGATAAGAAAATGCATTAAGGAGGAATTTAAGCCATTATTCCAGGTAAAAATCGAGGAACTCAAGGTAAAATATGATCCTACTGAAGGATTTGTGGACATGACTGCAGGTAGGTATGTGCCATATGCTGAATGCTATACCCAAGAGAGGCTTTTCTACACTTGTCTTAAAATGAGACATTTGTAAGTAGAAGTGTTTTCAAAGGCCAGGAAAATATGGCTTTCATGGACAGTGAATTGTCAACATACCTGAGAGGCTTAGGGGCAAGAGGGCCATCTGGAATGAGTTATTTCTATGCCATTTTACAATCCATAGAAATGAAAGCAGGAGAAATTAGAAAATACAGCTACGAAGGTAGCTTCTCATTCAAGTTCAACCCCTAAGAATCATTAATGTCACAAGCATATGGCAAGGTATAAACCAAAACTGTTCACTTGACCTAATATGCTTCCTTTATAACAGGTGTAAGATGTCCAGGCCCTACAGCATTGATGAGAAGAACTGGTTTTGTGTTTCCATGCATCAAATAAAGAACAAAAAGACCAGACTAAAAAAGAGGAGGGGAAGAACTTTCCCTTCTGAAGTAGCATGGCCCTAAGGAAAAGCCTGAAGAAAACGGAGAGGTTGTGTTTACCCAACATTTGTCTTTGATTTAGAATGATGAGAAGCTACAGTAGCTCTTGTTGCCTGGCTCCTGCCCAGATCAGGGACCGAAGACAGTGCGGCCTTAGTACACAGAGTGGAGCAGATTCTCCCACAGCCCAGTTATTTGTTTATTGCCTTTAGAGGAGCCATTCACCGAGCCTCTGCTGAGCGCTGACAACAAAAAAAAGTCACATTAAGCCGTGCACAGTCAAGGAGGGGCCCTGCCTGGGATGGGCACAGGCAGTGACAGGGAGAAACAGACAATGCCAGAATCACCAAATGAGGAAAGAGATGCCTCTGCCTCTGCCTTCCTGACTCCCATGATTTGCAGTAAATGTTCCTGGTGACATTCCCGTGAGCCCATGCCCAGCAGCGTTGGAGTGAGGGCTGTGCCACCGAGCAGGTACAGCCCTGTCCCAGTGCCTTTGGGCAGCTTAAAAGAAGACCAGCAGTTTAGATTTGCACTAAAGACTCCTGTGAAATCGAGTGAGCAATCTGCATTTGGGTAAATGTGTTGCCATGCTGCCTTTGGCAAACACCGTGGTTGTACTTGCCCTGCTGCTGTGCTGCTCTCAGCACACAGCCACCATGTCCTGCACACCAAACACGCTGCTCCTGTCCCTGCTGAAGAGCACACACACTGCTGGGAACAGCGTTGTTTTCACCTGCTGTTGGATGACACTCCAACCACCTAACAACCTCTCCAGTCCCCCGATTTAAGCTACTGTTATAATTCAAAGTTTTAACAGGGCGGGAGCAAAACCACTCTAAAGTAAAAACCAAAATGCTGTAGAGAACTAGAAGATGAAAGAAAGAAAAACAACCGTTCCTGTTGTAAAATTCAATGGCAGTAAATCCCCTTCTTTTTTTCCAGCAAGTTTTTTTTTCAGAAATAATTTACAGTCCAAAACATATCTCATGGCGTACAAATCAATCTCTATTGAGCCTGCCTGCCATTAGAGAAGGTCCAGAAGGGAAAAAATAAAAATGAACAATAAATAGTTGCATTCTGACACATTTTTCATTTTGAAGATGTCTGTTGTTTATGTTGTTGTTCATAAAGTTTAAATAAGAATCCCGTTGTCCTTCATATTTCCCCATTTTGCAGTAGGGCCAGTGGACTACCAGAGGGTTTTCCCTGCTGCAGAGCATCTGCATGTGGAGCCGTGCAGATGTGCAGGAGCAAGCCCAAACCACAGAGTGACAATTAACACCAGCAAACAGCCATCAAAACAAGACTGTGCCGTTTCAGCCCTGATTCCAAACCAAAACCAGCTCCCTTTGATCCAGCCAGTGTGTTTTCAATACTTTGATGAAGTTTCCACCTTAAGGATTGTGGGGAGGAAAAAATAGAAAAGCAAATTGCAGAGTGTAGTGTGAAGTACTTGCGATCCTTGTGACAAATACTAATGTATAAATCAGCAGCCCAATCCAGGCCCGGGCCGCTGATCATGTTCTTTGCTGAAATGTCACCTGTTCCTATCTAACGATTTGCATAATGCAAAGCTTCTCACTCGTAAAATACAGATTAAGAGGGGAAGCAAAGAGTCATTCTCGAACCATGGAGCCATTTCAAACGGAAAAAAAAAAGTCTTTACTCTTAACCCTGTCACAGCCACAGGCTTTATTCCCCTGTTTTCTGTTTGAAACGATAGCTCCATTGGGAAAGGGAAATAACCAGTAAGAATCCAGCCTTTTTATTGGTTTGCTTCATTTCTGTTAGACTCTCAAATTTAACATGGAAAGAAGTAAAATAATTAAACTATTTAACACTGGAAAATTAGTGAAACATTTGACTAGTCTCATAGAGCCTGTCTGAAATGCATAGATATCTGGACATACACAGACAGGTTTCGTGTCAGCTTCAGTGGGGTAAGGATCCATAGCTATTTTGAGGAAGTTTCTTTACTATTTTTGTCCCTGTACTTCTTAATTTACCATACAGTGTATGACTCTGATTGCTACCTCACTGCCTAGGAAAAAGTGGGGAGGAGGTGGGGGTGTATATTTTTTTCTTTCCCTGCAGTGAAGACAACAGCATTTACATCCACACAAATTTCTTTTAAATCATCTTTATGCAGTATTGCCTTTATATTGCTAATAAAAAGCATTCAGAGTGCAGCTGGAATTAGACACACAAAACCAGAAAGGTGTGTTGGACTGACTATTTCAGATTTGAGAACAATTCTAATCGTTAAAGGTTAGAATGAGGCTTATCCTTTCCCACATTATCCTAACAAAGTCGGGGGTCCTGCAGGGCTCTCAGCCATCCCTGTAGGCAGCTGGTTTTGGCCATCAGCAGAAACTGGGTTCTGGCATTCATTTGGCCCAGGGTGATCACTCCTTTGCTCCAACTGACTGTACTGTTCTGAGGCACAGTTTTTCAAGGGATGGAATCTGTTTTCTTGCAAGAAATTCAAACTTGCATTTGCATGAATCACACAAGGGCAGCCTGACATTGTCCTGGCTGCAGCATGTGCCACCTCTTTTACAAGGACTTTTTACAAGGGCATGTAGTGATAGGACAAGGGAGAATGGCGTTAAACTGAGAATAGGTATAAAGCAGATGTTAGGAAGAAATTCTTTACTGTGAGGGTGGTCAGGCACTGACACAGGCTGCCCAGAGAAGCTGCAGATGCCCCTGGATCCCTGTAAGTGTTCAAGACCAGGTTGGACAGGGCTTGGAGCAGCCTGTGATGGTGGAAGGTGTCCCTGCCCATGGCAGGAGGGTTGGAGTGAGATGGCCTTTAAGGTCCCTTCCATACAAACCATCCTATGATTCTATGACAATCATCTCCCCCAGGCCAGCTGTGCCTGGCAAAACCCCTGCCCAAGATATTTGGCCTAGGCAAGGTGTCTTTTATAATTTCTTAAGATCTCCATACCTAAGAGACAAGTCTCTGTGTGTTGTTGTGACAGGGTGGGAGATGGCAGCACACATGAAAGCTGCCACATCCTCTGTTTGCCTGCCTGCAGAGCAGCCCTGGGGGTTTTCAGAGAAACCAGGTTTTATTCTGGTGTTCCCCACTGGGCTGTGGGTGCCAAAGCCCATCTGGGCTTCTGGGAATGGTGCAAAGCTTATCTATTTCTCATGGTCCTGAACTTCAAGTTGCTGAAGACTCCTTGTTTCTTCTGGCAAGGGAAATTTGTAATAATGAACTTGCTGCACCCCAGGCACTTCTGTTTCTTTCAGGAGGCTGCACTTGCTCACTCACCACTGATTAAGCAGTTCCATGATTTTTTCCTCAAGATTTTTAAATCCTGGGAGAAATAAATAAGAAAACCTGAGCATAATAATGTGCAATAATAAAGACTAAGGCTGCAGCCTTTTTTCATTGGCACACCCTTGGGGGCAGGCGGGGAAACTATGCCACTTGTGAAATTAAAGGCTGGGTCAGCTACTTTGGGATAAAGCTGAAAGCTTTGAAATATCATATATTTTATGTTTATTTAGAGATTATTTTCTGATTATACAAATCTGAATGAGAGTATGAGTTTCAAAATAACCTGAAATTTTAAGAGACCTTAGGAAAGGAAGTATGGTAAAATGCAGGGTATGTAAGGCTTGAAGGTGTCACACAGCAGCAGGGCCTCTTACATGATGTTCAAAGATGAGTTTAGACATAAAATTCAACACTAATTTCCGTGGCACTCATAAAAGAGGCTTTTCAGAAGAGGTAACCCCTTCCCACAAAGGGTTAATCCCCTCCTTACTGCCTGTTTTCACAAAACTAGTCAGAAATTTCTCTGATCTTATCAGTTCAGTGAAGATTGTCCAAAAAACAGGACAAAAATATGGAGAAGCAGTGTCAATAGGAAAGGACTTCATGGAGACCAAGCTGAAGGTGGAAAATAAGGCAATTCAGCTGATAAGAAGAAACTGAAAAGACGGCATCAGAGACAAATTTTATGTCACTGCACCAAAAATTTTTACATAGGCTTAACTCTAGATCATATCAGTGTGGGTGTTACTGGTTATTTCCCTCCTTAATACTCTCATTTCATAGTTGATATATCAATATCCAGTCTAAAACGAGATACTTTCTGAAGTCAAGGGCAATAATCTAGGATTCCAAGAAAAGCAACTTGGAAGAGAATCCAACCAGGTTCCAATAACTGATATCCATGGAGACTGCCAAAGGGACAGTGTTCTGTAGTATTTCTAATAAAAATGGGCACAGTGATTGCAGAAACATTAGCAGAAGTTACTGGTAACACTTCCCTACAAACTGTCTGGGATCACCTCTTCTTCTAGGTACCGCCAGCTTTCTGATGTGGTACAGGGAGCTAGGGTAAGGTGAGAATAATGCTAAGGAGGGACAGACTCCCATCACATCTGGACTTTTTCCTCTTGCATCACCACTTTCTTCTCCATTAGTGATTCTTGATCCCATTGTCATCTTTACTCTTGAGAATCTCCTGGCAAGTTGCATAAAGTAAATCCTCTTCCTGGAAGTCTGTGGACTAGATGGGCTAATGGGTCTTCTCCATCTCACATCTGTAATTTTTGTCTTTATAAAATACCTCACTCCCTGTTTCCCTTTCCATCTCCTGCTGCAAATTGAGACTGGCTGAGGGGAAGCTTAGAAGAGAATGAACTGTCACTTAAACTCTCTGCACCACTCAGTCATTCTTATAAAAGGGGATCTCATATGGCATTAGCTCTGCCAGGAAAGCCAAGCCACTCAAAATTTCTCAATATTCAAGACGTGCAGAATAAATTACAAAGACCATGTTTGTCCACAAACACTTCTCTTTTGGAAGGAACATTGCTGCTTGGAGATGCTGGTAGCATGTAAGCTGACAC
Source organism: Anomalospiza imberbis (assembly GCF_031753505.1). Taxonomy (NCBI): domain Eukaryota; kingdom Metazoa; phylum Chordata; class Aves; order Passeriformes; family Viduidae; genus Anomalospiza; species Anomalospiza imberbis. The sequence goes on along the minus strand of NC_089684.1, from coordinate 49,817,368 downwards.
ACAGACACAGTCACACACACACAGAGCCTTCAGAAGCTTGAGCACATCCAAAAAAGCACCTGCATCTTTCCTTAAAAGCTTGTGGGAATTGCTACATGAGTGTTTGTGTTGCATAAGGAGAACTGTAGGGTTATCTAGGCTTGTCTGTAAAGAAGGTTTATAAACCAGTGCCTCCTCTGGACACAGGCTAAATTACCAAATCTAAATTCTATCTTAATTTACACTGTACTTTTTTAGGATTATGGTTTTGACACCAGGAGAATTCCTTCAACCTGTTGCACTTTTTAATGCAGAAGTTCCTATGCTAACTCTGTTCCTCCCTGAAACTGAGCTGTCTATAGCCACACAATTAACACAGGTCTCTTTAACTGATATCCCTTACCTTCACATTGGGGCTATTATTTATGTCCAGCATGGGCAGAGCAGTGGCTGCAGCACACCTGGAACTGTGCTGCTGACTCAGCTGCAGAACCAGATACGATTCTGACCTCACTCAATAAGCAGCTGTGAATATTCACTTCTGGCAAGTAGTGCAAGAATCCAAAGCAGCCAGGCACTGAAATACAGGTTTAAGTCACAAAGTCAATTACTGAATTGGGAGCAGAGCCAAGTGATGCTTCTCTATGAGGTATTTTTCTAATATAAGAAGTAGACTTTTAAATTTTCAGCAGTATTATATAACATATTCCCTTCTGTTGGAATTCCATTTATACTTCTATACTTTTTTTAGCATTGCTCAGACCGATTCATCTCATTCTATGGCAGTATCTAGGATTATCATACATTGCTTACATTTATTTAAGGTAAACATTTAGTTTTGCACAAGCTGTCTATGAAAAATAATAAGAATAATAAAGATATTAGTGATTGCTGTGCTTAAGTCTGAAAAAAAGGTGAGTTGTTTTTCTACTCTATGGGGAATTCTAGTAATCTTCAGGGGAAAAAGTGGAGGAACAGACATGAGGAGAGAATCAAATGGGTTGCAGGGTCAATGCGTATTATCTGAAATATTTAATAGCCCTAGTATCACAACTTTTTGGTTATAGTTCTGTCCAAAAGAATAGATGTGATATGATCATTCCCTCTCTTTTTTTTTTTTTTTTTTCCTTTTGGACTAGTACTGATCAAGGAAAGTGAGTGATTTTCCCCTCCAGTTCTTTCCCTCTGCTTCTGTCTCTTGAGAACAATTCCTTTGCTGATTCTCATGGCTGAGATTACAGTCCCATTTACAAGATGCATCTGACTGTCTTAATGTGGACCAATGTGCAAGAAAAATAATAAGATTATTTATTTTCTGTGCTCGATTACAAAAAAAAAAGTTCAAGTTTACATAAATGCCATTTACTGATCAGATTCTTTCTTATGAACATCTCAAAAGTAAGATGTTTATTATTTCATTGAAATTGTAGCATTTCTCCTGCAGATTCTTATATTTTCTAGGATATGAAAATCTGCATTAAACAATATTCTGAGATATAGAGCTGCACAGATCCAAAAGACAGAGACCATTAGACAAAACACCCCAAATGAGGTGCAAAACATCTTATATTAAAAGCACCACATAGCATTCACCCTCCTGCAGTGAATCCTAACATTTACTAGTGGTAAAAATATTCCAAGGTCAACTCCACTGTGTTTTTACCAAAAAACCACTGAGGAAAAACACAAAAGGAAGCAGAAGAAAATCTTTTTTTGTCCTTGAGCTTCCCTTGAATGGAGACAATCTGCTAGAATTTGCATTATACACTCAGGGGCCCAGTTCCCTCCCTCCCGCCTTAACCACTCACCCCTGCTGGAGGAGTCAATGGGTGTTCGGTTTTCCTTGCTGAGGCAGAATTGATTTGCTTGTGGTTTAGATGCTCAGATCTCAGCTCTTCACGGTGCAAATAAATTGACAACTTTTCCAAACTATGAACAACCTGCTTTCCCCCTGTAGTCTCAGATAATAGAATATATGTATGTGAAACATGCATATTACAGGATAGAATAATTCTGTCTGAAGTAACCTACAGTGATCATTAGTTCAGCTGCCTGTTATCAGCATCTTACTTGTTAAAAACAAAAAGAAATCCCAAGTGTGGGGGGGAGAGGTAAAAAAACAGGGAAGGCTTTTTGCCTGTACAACTAATATTAGGAAAAGCAATATCTACAAAAGTCTGGCCCCTGAGCCCCCTTTCTTACCAACCCAGTGGTCACCTAGCCAGTGGTTTGGTGTGGATTTCCTGGGAGAACAAGCTCTTAGCAGATGTTTCCAAATACCAATGCTTGCAAAGGAGTGAGTATTCTCTGTGGTATAGATCATATGTATAAAACCACAGCAGTTACTTATTTTGTAGATGTATGGTTAAGATATCAGAAAAGAGGGGTGGAAAAATCTCCTCAATATATTTAGAGCCACCATGTGATCCCTCTTTGGATGCCTCCTTCACCCTTCTTCTGGGAGCTGACAGGTTTGATGGCTCTCAGGCACCTGTGAGCTGAAGTTTGCTCCCACCACGCCAGGCACTGCCACCCCGCTGTGCCCCACCACTGCACTTTCTTTTATGGGCTCAGGAAACCCAGTTATTTGTTCATGCTCCTGCACAACATGATTTCCCAGACGATACCTCAAAAATACTTCACAGAGTTTAAATAAGAAGGAAAGAAAATTAGCATTGAAGTTAGCCTGTTCTTTAAGCCTTTCTTTTCAGTTTCCAAAAGCTGGAACCTGTTGATGTTTTTAGTATTTTTCCACACCAAATGAGACAGTTACTTACCCATACCATAGGACAATAATTCCTACAGCCTATCTGAGATAATGGTGCACAATGCAGGCAATTATGAATGGATTTCCATCTTGTGCAATCGTTCTGTATTTAAAAAAAAAAAAACAAACAGGTGTAATTATATTATTAAAAATCTCCTATTTACAAATATTCAAAGCATCATATGTTGGGACTGCCTTAGCTCAGAAAAACCTTTCAATTATTTAACTTTGTCCTATAAAGTCAGAATATAATTAATATTTTCAAAGCTAAACAAGTGTTTTGTCATTGAAGATCCAGTTTTTTTCCTGAGATTTTATTTCTGATGTTGATGCAGGAGAGGTGACAGTGGAATCAGGCAGGGTAAGATGATCTGACCTCTCTATATAATTGAAGTCCATGACAAACTCATTCATCTGCTCCTGTTATACCTCAAGGAGGGCAAGGAGAGCAGATTTGTTGAAAAATTCAGAGCGTCTAGAAGAGGTTTGATAATCTGTGCCCTGGATCCATGCCTCTGCAGGGGAGCCTCTTCCAGTGCAGGTATCCAAAGGGCAAATTCCAATGCAAGGTGAAATTACTGCTACCCATGGTCTCTGCAGAGGTTTTCTCATCCCTGACAGCATCAATTATTTAAGTTTGATTGTGCAGCAATTTAAATTAGTATAGCTAAGGGTGTGTCTAGAGCCAATTTAAACACAGGATGGAAAATAGGGACCTAGAACATCTCAATTTCCATATCTCTCTCAAGTATGGGGGTTTGTTCGGACCAGTATAATTTTTAGCATTGTGCAAGATAATATTTTTCCCCTCAATTAGCACCTCTGCCAAAGTCTCCTGAAGTCAACGAGAGGCTTTTCACTGACTTCATTAGATATTAGATCCACTCAAATCCTTCAGTTCATGACCTGTAATGATTCCAGCAGGCTCTGGTAGAGCAGTGCATTGAGCACCATGCCCATACACAGATGGACATGGTCACCTCCCAGTGCATTGCCCGGGCTACTATTTGCTATTATCTTAAAATGTCTCAAATTTCCCACTTCAGTCACAGTGAAGAAAGTGAAGTTGGCTCTCAATTGCTTTGAATTTCCTCCTATTCAAAGGAGGATTTCCTTACAACAGCTTAAGCAACACATTTATTTTACTACTATTTGAAGAAAAGGAGAGCAAGGGAGGCACATTTTCCTTCCTTGGAATAAAAGGACACTTTGGATGCTCCTCATGAAGTAACAACTTCATTCTATCCTCTCCCTGGATGTCTCTATGCAAGCAGCACTGAAGAATACTTGTACGCCAGGCTGGTGCTGAGCTCCAGTTTTCCCAGCCTGGAACCTGTTCCTACCCCTGCTCTAGGCCCAGGACCTGCCATGGGTCACCTCTGCTCAATGCCACCTGTCATGGAGACAGCACATGGAGACAGCCTGGACAGAAAAAAGGCAATTTTTTGCTCTATTTACCTGTTAGAGACAAGAAATGACCTCTGGAAAAGATCACAGAGAATACTTACAGAAAATAAAAGTCTAAATAAGTCCTAAGTGGGTATGTTAGGACTATCCATCTCACAGGACACACAGAACACAGAGAGTAGAAGGAAAATCTCCCTCTGAGCTCAGACACAGCCAAGCCACCCTGTTACTTTAGATGACTCACAACAGTTGGAGCAGGTTTGGAAGCATTCCTCCAAAATCCAACCAGTACTGCTCACGTGCAGGAATGGGATGGCACCTCCAAGCACTTGGCATTGGAGACCAAAGAGGAAGGAGTAGGTAGGGCTTTATATGGAAAGAAAAGGGAGAAGAAGGAGCAAGAAAGAGAAGAACAGCTTGGTGGCTGCAAGGAGACTGAGCAGTGGGCAGAGACTGGAAAAGAGCAAGGGAAGAGAAGAGAAGAGAATGGTTGGCCCGGGCAAGTGGGGAAGACATAGCCCAGTTGGTCCCTGAGCTGGCTGGGAGGGAAAGCAAAGCAAGGAGGAGGGGCAGAGGCTTTGCCCCTGTGCTGGGGAGTGGGAAGGTGCTGGAGGGAGGTGGTTAATAGACTGCACTCGGCTGCCTCACCAGGAATGGCACTGACACCTGACTGGGAACTTGGGGAAAGAGTTGGCGGCTTATTAAAGCAGCTGGACCCCGGCTGAACCCCACGACTACACGCTAGGATTGCTGTGTGCCCCTTGATAACTCACAGCTGCTGATAAAGTCCACTGGTAATGGCTTTTTGCTAATGAGAAAAGTGCTGCTGATTATGACAAATAGCCTTGGACCAACAGGCTAAGCTGCTACACAGGCTCCCAATTGTCAGTCTGGGTGATTTTTGCATTTCATTATTTCTTTCCTGACGTCCTGGCTCCTTCTATCTTTAACGTACTCCCAGAGCCGTGTGTCACAATTTTAATAACACTTCTTTATCTCAATTTTTCCCCCCTCTCTCCATGGGAGCTGGAAACAAAAGGCTGTTACAGAAATAATGTTTAACCTCGCTCCTGTGCTACAGGGAAAGAAACCCCACAGCTATTGTTCAAGAATTAAAAAGGCGTAAATGGGGCACACAGAGCCCACTCAACCCTAAAAGACAGACTTTTAAAAATACCTATTATTACTATTATTTAGAGCTCTTTCATGCACAGCTTTGAGGCCTGCCATGTTTCCTTTCTCTTATCCTGTGACAAAGGTATAGCACATATCTAAGCTCAGAGAATGAAACCTTGGTGGACAGTGACACTGTCTCCCTGTTTTGAATGCCTTCTAATAATAGCAATATTATTTTAAAGGGAAGAATACAGGGGGGAGAAGCCATCAAAGATTCAGAATAAACCTGCTATCTTCTCTGGAATTGGTTACAAGTCACCTTGTCTTTAAAATAATAAAAGCTGAAGAGTATGGGATGGACAAAGCAGAATGAAGGCCAAGGCAGGTCCTAAGACAAGGTGTGGAAATGATGCTTTTCTGCCCTCAAGGTTACAAATCAGCAGTAAAAAACTGGAGTTCACCAAGTCCTCTCCTACTCTAGGATTTGCCAAAGAAGACCTCTGCTTTTGAGGATCTGCTGCTGCCTATGGTTCTTGACGTGTAAAAAGGGCTGGTCACACTGACAAATCCTTCCCACCTTGTTCATGGCCTGGTGTCCTGCAAGAGGGAAAAGGGGCAAACCACAGCCCCCAGAAGCTCCTTGCAGTGGCTGTGGGGAAGGCAAGGACACGATGGAGGTTGTGATGGAGGCAATCCTTGGGCAACTGAGTTTTCAGCCTGCTTGTAAATGTAAAGCCAAAGAGATAGAAAAATGCCTATAAGAGCAGAATTAAAGATCAATGGCAGACAAAGTGGGGGCACAGGCTCTCCCCATCCCCACTAACTAGTCAGGCAGTGAGGGATTTTAAAAGAGTGAATGATCAGAGGAATCTGCTAAAGAATCGAGAGCTGAATCAGAGTTCAGAGCATGGGATTTAACTGTAGACCTTATGTCTATCACTGGCATTTCTCTTTGTCTCTGATTTTATAAATTGCAGCACTAGAATAACATTGGCTTTACAAGTGTTACAGCTACATTACATCAGAGACATTAAAATCATCTCAGTTGGAAAAGAAAATTGAGCTTAAGACTCAGTTCCTCTCTGATATAAAACATGTAACTGAAGGATTCCTTCTTTAGTTTTTAAGCATCTTGAGAAATTCTGGACTTCCTAAGTTTTATCATCCCAAACTGAATCTGAGGAGGCATTAAATCTTCAGTTAGGTACAACCTTCACTAATACTTCTTTACATTTTTCTTGGAAAAGTTATGAATCATGAAAATACTTAATAATGCACAAGAAAATTATAGGACCTCTTTGGAGTTTTTAATTGAAATTTCCTTTGTCAACACCCTATTTGTCTATAAAATCTAACTTGAAGAAAAACTTAGAAAGCATATGAAATTTTTGTTCCAAAGACTATCTTTAAAGTATTTGGTAATCTTGTTTATTTGAAAATAAAATGCTTCCTACCTGTATGACAGAGCTCACTCTCATACTGTAGAGCTTGATTATTTAAAATTATGATTACTATAAACATGTTTGATTTTTTTTTTTTTTTGCTTTACCACAATTTCTGCTGCTCCACAAGAAGAATCTTTGCAGTATTAATTTTATTCATGCAAGGAAAGTTAACTTGATAAAAATAACACACTCAGTTCACATAAGTCAACTGTAAGCGCTGGTGCAAGATCAGAGCCAGAAAAATTAATGCACAATCAATTACAAAAGGACTCTTAGAGCAACAGCCAGATACTGATCACTCTCTTGGAGAAGGAAATCTTCACAAAATCCTCCTGTACCTTCACAGACCTCCTTTGGTTTACTCCAGCTGCTAACCTGCTGAAAGTCATCTTTCCTCCTGGGCTTTCTAAAACAAAGCTTGAGGAATAATTCTCAGCTGGACTGCTTCTGGGGTGGCAGTTTTTGGTACTTTTGTACTTTTCCAGTTTTGAGTTTTACTGGGTAACAGTCCACTAACACAGAATTTTTATGTCTCAAGAATAAAAGTAGCAGCCAGGTTCTGACACCTAAATTCAATCTTCTCCCTCACACAGTGCCATTGGACTCAAGTCACTTACTTGAAAAGTAGCCCATTACATTGAACCTAAAGGGCTATATTTAAAAAACCCCTACTGTTCCCCTGCAGCCAACCTCCAGCCTGCCATTCTCCCTCTAAAGTATCTTTTTCCTTCATCCCTTACAAACACATGGAAAATGCCAAGAAGAGCACAGACTCTGTTGTAAGAGAAGTAAATACTGCCACAACAGAGTTCACACAACCTTTCTGAAAGCTAAGGAGTTTTTAAGATTTCAGTCAACATTTGCTTTGTGAGCCAAATTTTGCTACAGTTAACCTGGAAAGTTTTGATTATATAAGAAAATCAGTAAATTCCCACCAGCAGCTAGAAACCATGTAACGTGCTTACCTGGACACATCTAATCTTAACAGCAAGAACAGATAAATATTCCTAGTATTAAATAATAAATTAAACAGACAGGAATTAAAAACTGTGATTTTCTGGGGTCTTTTTTCTGCTTTTTAACAATATTTCCTAAAATGAAATTTTTTACACTCCATTTCTTGGCTTGATAGATGTTCATGTTTGGTGAGGTATTTATTCTTTCTTGTACAGAGAAAGCACTTCCCAACATTCCGGTTTGGCTGCTAAAAGTGTAAGTGTATTGTTTTAAGGAAATATTTATATGTTTAGGTCTATTGACCGTTTATACCATTATTTAAAGGGGTCACAGAAAAGGGCAGTGGTTATTAAAATGGAGAGAGCAAGTAAGAGCAGGAGAGAGACAGAGGGAGCGAGAGGTAAGAAACTCATAATGGGATTTTTCATGTGGAACGATCATTTTATCTAATACGTCTGAAAATGTAATCCATTACTACTAATTACCATGCTGGCATTGAAATACAGGATCACACTCACTCCAGATCCAGATAGAGGCCCAAATCTCTCCATTCATTGTTCTTTCCATCCCTCCTCACCTCCCTCCCTTTCTGCTTCTCCAAGAAGAAATTCAGCCCTTCGGACATTAGCGAAGAAGGGCCCGAGGTCTCCCTATCATCCTAAAGCAGAAGCTAAACAATATTAGCCAATCATTTTTGATAGATGAAGCATGGAAATTAGTTCCAGAGTTTAACTGATAACTGAAACCACACAGTTACATTCCATTATGGCAGCCTTAATTGATGAGCTCATTAAGCCCATTATTAGAGAAATTGATTTCAAATAGGCACTTAAAACTGGCTGGCAAAAGAAAAAGGTGAAGAGATACCGTACAATGTGAAGAAAGTAACTAAAATACATAATGAAGCAAGTAATTTTATAGGTTTGTTTAATGAAAGCCTCAAGAGCATATTAGTTGCTGTGTGGATTTTAAACACTCATTTTATGTACTAATAAAGCTCCCGTCCATTATGGGAGTTCTGAATGCCTCCAATCTTTAATGCAGCTCTGCTACTAATTAATTAATTAACCCCAGATGAAGCAATCAATTAGTCATGCAGAATCGACACTTTAAAGGTCTGCCAGGTAGCGCTGGGTACCAGTGCAGAACAGTGGAAGCAAAGTTTCTTTTTAATTATTTTTATATTGCTTTCAGCATAACAGGAAAAAAACCCAAACAGGGCTGAAATTGAAAAGCTGCATTAGCAACATAGTAAAAATGAGTGATTAACACTCTGACCTTACATTATTTCAGAGGATAAAACAGTGGAACAACACTGGAAATTTTAGAGATGGGTTCAGATGGAAGATGTACAACCCAGACAGTTAATTTTTAATACGTTCATCTCAAGCAGCCGCTGCTGCTCAGATTAAATGCAGATGGCTGCAAGTTTCTGGGCAGTGCATGGAAGTCCCTTTTCACACTTGGGGTCTGAGGAAGTAAACACATGAAGGAAAGATAGTAATAATATATCCTCCAGAAGCAAATCTTTATTTTACAGTGTTTATTTGGGAAAGGAGCAGCAGAAAAACAAACCCCTTGGTATTAATCCCTCTCATGTCTTTTTATTTCCTCCATTTACCTTCTCTTGAATGCTAAAATGTAGAGCCTTTATCCAAAGGGCACTATATAAATGGTCTTTCATTAAACAAAGCTCATCAGCCATGACCGATTAACCTCAGTTGTAAAGTGAGATTGCTGTCTACGTGAGCTTAAGTGTGGATGAGCTGCTTTGCTGGAAGACTGAACTCATGATCTTTCCACTGGGGTGAGCTTGGAGGAAAAGATTTCACTGTGGAGAGACAGTTAAAAAATTGAGCAAATTGGATTGTATTTCTTCTTTCAAGGATCTATTGCTGCTGTTATTATTATGATTGATATTAGCAATAGTATTAATCTTCCTTTTAAAAAACCATGGGGCTTGGTCAGCTTGCTGGTACTGTGCTGAGGATTCTTGGCAGGTCTCTGGGTGATGTTTTGGACAGCAGAAGATCAGACTGAAGTTCATTCTTGATAAATGGAGGGACATAAAATTTCTGCTTTGGATTTGGGACCACATTTTTTTATTCTTTTCAAGACAGCTCCAAAAGGGGGCTGATACAAGACTGAGAAGACAGCTTGGAGTGTCCATGTCCAACACTGCAATCTGTCTTTTCACTGCCCTAGACTGCATCAGACAATCTATGTTTAAGCTGGACGAAGAAAATATTGTATGTCTCAACCCAGCACCAGACTTAACATTAAAGCAAGGAATATTATTCCTGAAATCACATCCAGGAAAGACAAGTTCACACTGAACTGAGGCAAAGAAAAGTTATGAAGGTGTCTTGAGAAATGGAAGCCTTTCTTTTTAAGAGAACTTTGCTTAGCCTAGCAAAATGAAGGCAGATATGTGATATAGTTCTCCCTATAAATTTATCAAAGGAGCATCTTCTCCAGCAGGTAGAAAATCTATTTAGGCAAAAGGGCGAAGTTGGCACAACATCAAATGCACTTGAATAAATAATATTCAAATTATAAAATTCAAATTAGCTATAAATTTAGACTGAAAATTAGAAGAAATGTACCATCAGAGCTCTGAGATTTGGGAAAAGCCCTCAAGTGGGAAAAGCGAGAGAAAGGAATCTAAAGGATTTCACAATGCACAGTTATTTATGACAGGTTATAAAGACTATAGGGTCTGCTTGACTTCAATATGCCTCAGAGAGGATCCCCTTTCCCTGCCTGGAGGCTAAGCTTGCTGCACATGGCATCTGGGTGGGGTTTGCCATGTGTATGTGCAGGCACTGAAAACCCTAAGCCAAAGGGATCTGCTCTGTTTGGCCTGGAAGTCAGGGAAGGCAGCTAAAAGTTTAAGTGATTTACATTTCAAAACAAAATTCTATGTAGTAAAGAAAATACTTTGGGTTCTTCCTTTTTCCTGTATTTCCTTGGTAGATTAGGGTAATACTATGTGTGTTGGTGCTTTTGTGTCCTCATTTCTCTTTCTGTGGGTTCAAACCAGGTGACTCCTCAGAGTCCCAGTTGCTTTACTAGGCACAAAATGACCATCAAGTAGCACATTAGGGAGGGCAAATGAGTATTACAGCCATAAGAACACATGTAGAATAAAGGTGGTCTGTAATGGTCCACTTTGCACTGAAATACTGCAAGGGGCACTGGCATCCCAGGTGAAAACTTCTTGGAGCAGAGGGAGAACTGATCAGCTGAAGGACAGCAAGTCTGAAACCACTGCATCAGAAATTAGTGTGTACCTATGTCCCAGGACTAAATTAATCTAAATAGCTATTAGTGCAAGTCTTGATGTCACTAATGGAGAAACAGAAGAGAAAGCAAAAACTGTAAATAAAACTTAAAAATAGAGACTAGTGAGTATAAAAGCACATGTTACAAAAAAAGGAGGCATAATGCCAAACATAGGACAAAAATCACCAAATCTTATCAGGGACTGCTTAGTGCCTAATTCATTCAAATCCTTCATCTGTGAGAAACCACTGGGGATATATGAATCCAAGCAGATTGGAATCAGTTGAAATATTAGCTTGAATACAACAGCATAAAACCTCTAAACATCACTCTGGTCAATAGGCTTTATATATCAGGGCTGATTGCAAGCTGCCTGCTCATATGGTGCAGAAAATGAAGCCTTAGTCAATCATGTTTCTGATTTCACACAAGTTTTAGGCTTGTGTAATTCCAATGGCTGATCCAGTGTTCACAGGCAGAATAATTGCTGTTTGAAAAAGAAGAGCAAATTACACCTTCTCTGTTAAAATGTTCTTGTTTCATCATCTTATACCTTGCAGGTATAAGATGTTTCATCATCTTATACCCTGCAAATACCAGGTATTTGACAGCAGCTTTGGAAGATTTCCTTCACCAGCGGAATTCAAATGGATCTAATTTCAATTTTCTGTTTCAGGTATGACAGGACTGCATCCAGTGCTGTCCCCTGTCCCACACACAGAGCTCTCCATCCTGAGCTGTTTGCCCATGCTCTTTTTTGTGGACTTCTTGAAGGACCACACTTCAACACATGATTTAGCTAATCACCAGTTATTTACAGAATTTGGTTCAAAATCAGAGGAAAAAGCCAAATCTCAGTTCTGAGTCAGCTAAGTCCCATTCTGACCCAGGAGAAACATCCAGGAGGCACATCCAAGAGGCACACACATACCAAGTGCAATATCTACATGTCTTTTAAGCCCCTACAGGAATGTTGGCTCCCCCACATCCTTGGGCAGTCAGCTCCAATGCTTTTCACTTCATATTTCTTCAGTGAAGAATTTTTTCCTAATATCCAATCTAAACCTTCCCTGGAAAAACTTGAGGATGGTCCCATCATCATGTCACTTGTTGCTTGGAAGGAGAGCAACCCTTGGCTCCTTCTCTGAGGGGGTTGTAGAGAACAAGATCCCCTTGAGTCTCCTTTTGTCCAGACTGAGCCCCCCTCAGTTCCTTCAGCTGCTCCTCATCATTCTTATGCTCCAGACCCTTCCCCAGCCCTGTGACATTCTCTGGACTCACTCCAGCCCCTCAATGTCCTTCTTTTTGTGAGGGACCCAACACTGAACAAGGTTTTTGTGGTGTGGCCTCACCAGTGCTGAGTACAGAGGGACAATCACTGCCCTGATCCTTTTTCTGGCTCTTCTGGTAGATGAGTGTCACATTTCCTGACCTCCAGTAGCTCCTCAGTGAGCCCGGACTGCTGGGAAATGATGGCGAGAGGCTCTGTGAGCGCTTCCACCAGCTCCTTCCACACCCTTGGGAATGGATGGGTGGGTCCCATCCACAGACTTGTGCCCTGGCTGCTGACCATTTCCCTTAGGATTATGGGGATTATTTCTGATTTGGAGCCCTTTCCCCCTGAAGCTATTGAGAGCAATTTCTCACCATGAGGAGAAATAATCAGTTCTGTCCATGCCTTGTGAAAATCCTAAAAACAGACACTCTTGGTCTGAATTTCTCTTGCCCCTTATCTATGTCCCCAAGCTTATGGCTGCACATGATAGAAAGGCAAAGCAGGGAGTTCATAAGCTTAATAACCACTTGACTTTCACAAATACTTTCTGCTACAAGATGCTGAACAATTTAAAAATGTTCCAGTATTTATATTGCATCCCAGATTAAATAACTGTTGTCATTTTCTGCCTTCATTGTTCTCATAGTCAATTCAATTGAAAATAGGCTCATTAAAAGTATTCATTTGTAAAATATTGCACTATAGCTATTTTTTTTATTTAGCAGTTCTGAAAACACCTACCAAGTGATTGCCATTTAAAACCCACTTAAAGGCCAATTTACACAACATTTGTGCTTGTGTAAATAAGGTTTGCTGTTATGCTAATGTGCAATTGTACCACTTGTGCTGTTTTGAAGGATAACCCACAATTTTAAATTGTGCTGTATGACAGAAGAATTCAAGGATGTTTTAATCACAGCTTTCGTTTGCATTAATCAGATGTAAAAGCACATACTGTTTTGTCTGCCGCTGAGAAGCAGGCAGTGCAGAGACAAATGACTGAAAGGAGATTTACAGTTTTTCTACCTCAGATTTCCAATTAAACCTTGGGTATTTAGTTAATACTCTCAACTAGAAGTCTCATGATAGAGGCAATACACAGGAAGATCTATAACACCATTAAAAAAAAAAAACCCAACAAAAACAAAAACCCAGAAGTCAAACTAAAAATCAGCCTCCACAAATTTGCTAACAATAGTGGTTTTATTTCAAATAACTGTAATTTTTCCTCTGGGTATTGCTGCAGATTATGCATTTTCCTTCATGATTTTTTAATGAAGGACTAATTTACCTATTGTCCAAGTGCATTATAGACTGTAAGTATGATTATTTAATTCAGCACAAAATCCAGCATGTCAAGATTAATTCATATTTACTAAATGTTTATAAATTAGGTATCTAAATCTTCATGGATGAATGCCAACTAGTACTAAGACTTATTTCTTTACTTCGCAGACATTTCCATAAGAGCCTATAGCCATACTGCAGAACTAGAAAGAACTGATAGCAACAATATATTTACAAATCATCTGCTGACACCATATAAACTCTATAAAGAAGGATTTTTTTTTTAATAATAGGTTTGTACAGTGGCTGGTAAAATAGAAATGTGGTGCAGAAGTAGCTATTGGCTACTGAAATACAAATAAATACTAATAATGTGTATACATTAGTGTACAATCATATAAAGGTGGGAATAAATATAGTAGTAACATTCTTCTGTTCCCACTCATTTGGGAGCCAAACTGCTTAATGCTTTCCCTTCAGAAACACTTCCACAATGTATTTAACCCAGCTTCTGGATTGGACTGAGTTTTAAAATGCACTTTAAGGGCTTCTGGTCAGGCTTCTGGATTGGACTGAGTTTTAAAATGCACTTTAAGGGCTTCTGGTCAGCTGGTCCCAACAGACACTGTTCAGAGACTCCTCTGAGCCAAACAAGATTTTATTTACATTCATATTTAATTTCCTGGCACAACACCCTGTAATCCCTATGTATTTAACAATTTAATTATAATGGAGGTGTAATGGGCTAGCACTTAAAACGTTTGTGATGGCTTTTTATTGTAGCTATCTTTCCTCAAAAAATGCTTCAGTAATCCCTCTCTGGAATCTGTTAATCTGATCCAAACTCTTCTCAAATTGCCCCCATTCCTCTAGACAGGACCCCAGAGATGGCATCCACACCAGTGACCAGGGAACATCCCCCTGCCATATTTAAGGCCAGAAAGTTGTCAAATTATTTGCCTTTAAAGCAGTTACTGGGCCACTTGGGCTGTGATGATTAAACACTGAAGGACACTCTACTGTCAAATATCCATCTCCTTGCCAAGATCTTGTCTCTACCACCATCACGATGTCTGGAATATAGGAATCAGGGAATCATTTAGGTTGGAAAAGACCTCTAAGATCATTAAGTCCAACAGTTAACTCAGCACTGAACCATGTTCCCAGGTGTCACATTTACATGTTTTTTGAACTCTTCCTGGGATAGCAATTCCACCACTTCCCCAGTTTCACTGCTTGAACAGCCTTTCCATGAAGAAATCTTTCCTGATCTATAAATTAAACCTTCTCTGGTGCAACTTAAGGCCATTTCCTTTTGTTCTATCCCTTGTTTCCTGGGAGAAGAGAGCAACCTCCCCCTCGTTACAGCCTCCTTTCAGGCAGAAGCAGCATGGTCTGCACTAACATTTTTACCACCTAATCCAGGGCAGGGTCCACACACACTGCACCAGGTGCTTTTGGAGAGTCATTTGATGAGTGGGAAGCAGCTGGGGAGCCACACACCAAAACTCATCCACAGTGTAGCTCTGTGATTTTCAGGGGCTGCACTATCATATGCCTCATGCATACAATGCTGCAACTTATCCTAACAGAAGGCTTAGGCAAGCTGACTTTTATTGCTGACAAATTGAGGCTCAAGAACATGTTGCAGTGCAATGGATGGCATGGAGCTGGTCATCTGTCAGACAGGATCCCAGCTCAGACTTCATTAATATTCGTGGTTGGGAGGCTTCCTTGGACGTATGTGCCTCTTCAAAACATTCATTCCAGCTCAGTATCAACACTTGAAATAGTGAATTTTAGCAGTGTGCCTATAAAATAAATCCCCACCACAAACCTTCCTTGCAACAATGAAGTGTATGTTCTTTAACATAGCTTGTTGTTGATAATAAATTGAATTACCCATCTCCTATGAAAAACCAGTGAGAGCCTAGGCATAAATTGTCGCTGTTCTGAAGGGAGCAGGAAGGTCTCAGTGCTGCTGGAGCTCTCCTCAGCACTGAAGAATATCTCCCAGTTTTCCCTGTGATGCCAATTCCATGTCTTCCCTGCTCTTCTCCCCCTTTACCTGAGGCACTCAAGCAGAGCTGTCACCCCATGCATGCAGGCTGCAGATGGCACAGGACAGCAGGGTCAGTGCAGGGTGTGCACGGAGGATGTGGAAAATCTGTTCAGCTCCTGAGAGCTGGAACAACAGAGTCCTCAGCCCATTCAGAGTTACTTGGGTGGCATTTCCATATCCTAAACTTTGCTGTGCCTGAGAAAGGAGTGGACCCCCTGAGAATGATAAAATGCTCAGTCAGCTTCCTGAAGTGTCTCAGACACCATAGGGTTGAAAGACTTTAAAAACCACCCCTGACAATATATTAAACTATTTCTGTCAATGCCTCCACAGCTCATCTGATAGATACTAATGGCTTCCAGCAACAGTCCTATTTAGCATGATTATTGTTTTCATTTTTTAAATGCACTCCATGCTCAGTTAGTGCTAGACACACCTTCATTACTCCTATCTGTTTGGAGGATCGCAGCCTCCAGACTGACATATGAGACATCTCAGGATGGCTGAAAAGCAGTTCATTACATGAATACATCACAGATCCTGGTAACATCAATTGCAGTAACAATTCTTAATGCAGCTAATAAGGTGTTAAAAGTCCCTACTGTTTTTTTGGTTATCTGACTTGTTTAAGATACCAAGCTGGGTTTTCATCACTTCTCAATTGGAAGGTTTAGCAGATTTAGGTTTTGTTAAAAACATATATATTCTGTAGGTATGCATTATTTTCAGAGATTCCTCCACCCTTATAAAGCAAAGTGAGAAGTGCAGGGGAATTACTGAGTACAGAATGATGTGCCAGTTGCAGCAAATACAGATTGTCAGGCACTTCCCTGATCATTGACAGCTGCGGATGTTTATGTTACAGTCCCACAAACAAAAAAAATCTGGGCTACTTTCTTCTTTATGCCAGGACCTGTTTAAAAGAGGAGCTGTTTGTCACATGAGGTGTAGGGAACAGAATAAATCTAGCACTAAAGAATTAAGCATTCTAACATCCTAAAGTGCTCTCACCCAATAACACCCCTTCTGGATGACAAGACTCATGCACTCGCTATAATTTTCTATGGATCTCAGCACACCAAATTTAGGTCAAAAGTGACAAACTCTGGAAGGAATGAATTCTAGTTAAATTATATCAGATATTAATCTAAAATAACACCCCTCCACTCCAAGCACAGCAGATTTTCCACACACAAAGATTAAAGAAAAAAATCTACTCACAACACAATTGCATTTAGTCCACAAGGGCTCAGTAATCTGCTGGGTCTGTGACTTCATCTGCACAAACACACTCTTTGACTGAGTTCAGATCCTGAAATCTGTCCATACATTATTGAAGTTTAACTCATGAAGTTACATCCCAATGGGTTGGTCCAGTGCTAATAATCTTTTTCCCTCTTTCCTCCACCTCTGCTTTACGTTTCTCACAAATCCTATTTGAGAGATGAGAAATTAAAAAAAAAAAAATTACTCTCAATCTACTTTGTCCCTACTTCATTCTCCCTGAAGGCAATCACCAGGGAGGTATCAATGGCTGAAAATGGCCTGAAGAACCAGATATTGAAGGATCTGCTGGTGGCAGTACTGAGGATGGCACTGGGTAATCTGGGGGCAGATTCCCCTATATGTCTGCTTGTATCTGTTCTGACAGCAAATAAGAGACACCCAGTTTCCAGACTGTCAATACAGCACATTATACAAACATTAAATTCCCTTTAAAAAAAATAAAAATCTCAGTGGCTGAGTTATAAACTCCTCCATGATAATTGTAATGGAAACATTTCTATGTTCCTGCAGCTATAATGGCATTCCTGCAGTAATCCTACACTGTTTATGGTGCTGATATTTTAAATAATGCATTCTGTATCTTTTACTTTTCCCCTTTTCTCATAGTGCTGTACACACTTGGCATCCTTTCAGTGACAAACACTGAGCAAAGTGTAGCAATAAATTATTTCCTCTTTGAATCCTTTTACTAAAGGAAGAAAATCTATGTGCACACACAGCAGCTTGAGTCCAGCTAGTTAATCAGTTGCATTATTATTACCACCCACCTCCTACTGTTAAAAAGCCAGATTTTTCTACCATTTGTGCTGCTTTTAATCCATAGGAAGTCAATTTTCCACTCATATATTAGTTTATTTTATATTTTCAAATTGATTCTACTATACATTGATTTCCTGTTGTGTGTATTGTATCCTGAGCTAGGATTATACATTTAGTAGAAGTGGATATTCCTGCCACATAAAGGTTGCTGCAGCTCTATAGGACCCTTATCTTGAAAAGGGAGAGTCCAATTTTATTGAAACGGCTAAAATCCCACTTAATTGAATTTTTTTTCCTAAGATGTACAAGCTTAGAGACTTTTGGTTTCCAATTCAACTTCAGCTTCGCGGTGTTTAAATTTCCAAACCCATAAAGACCTTTATGAAAAAGAACTTACAAATATTGTATTTCTGATATGGTGAATTACTGGAGAAGCTCAAGGTAAGAAGCAGTGAAATATCAATAGTTTGTAGAACATCTTTTGATCATGCTGGCTTTTCATGGCCTGTTTAACACATTCCTATGGAAAAAGATCATGTTTGAACCCACATTTTACAATGTTAGAGTCCTGAAATGCTGCAGAGTAGAATTAGGGCTGTGCACTGGAACAGAAAGGAACACACTACCTGAAAACATTTGATGCAAGAAGATGAGGCAACAAGAAATCCTAATTCAGGGCAAAATTTCTGGCTCAGCTCACAGTCACTGGGGCTTTGTCCTCAGTTCTAGGGAGTTTCAGCTCTAAGTGCAACACAATTTTTTCCTGATCAGACTGCAGCTTACATTATCCCCACTGTTAAATTTTAAGAAACCATATCCTTGAGTGCGCTTACTTCTTAAGTAGAAATAAACCTCGGAGAATGTTTTTCTTTTGTTTCAAAGAGAAGTTACACCTCAGTGGAAGTCTCCCTGGTTTTACTCCTGAGCTGGATTCTGCCCTATTCTTTTACCACCCCAGACATGGCCATGTTTTCCACCTCAGAGAATGCCATGATTGTGGCATCTGCCCTTACCAATATCAGACCCAGATTCTGTAAGTTGGTCTGTGAGTACATTTGCACCATTGTCCACTTTTCAGACAGGCTTTGTTGACAAACTCCAGTGCAACAGTTCTGCAGCAGGACCAGAACCAGGATTTCCTCCGACCTGAGCACGTGTGCAGCTTCTTCCTGAGCACACTGATCATCCCACAAGCTGATGATAAACACAGCACGAGCAGAGATGTGCTCAGGAGAGGATGCAACAAGAGGAGTGTCCCACTGCCCACAGGGAGTGCAAGCCAGGCGCGTGGCTGTGCTCACAGTGCAAAAGCCTTTAAAGATGAGCACGTAGTTTCTGTGTTGAGCACCAAGGCTGGCATGCAGAAACAGAACTAAGTAATAAAATTAACACTCAGGTTTGAACCAGGTTATTTTTTGCAGATCCCAAGGGTTTGGTATTTATAGTTGTTCTACAGTGAAAAATTAGACCCCGGACTTGTAGGTCCATGGAGCTTGGAGAGCCAGGTCCCAAAGTGACTGAGATGCCAGTAAACCACAGGGTCAGGCTTTTCATGTGAGTTTGTCTCATGCAAAGGCATGCAAAGCCAAATGAAGCCCTGCCACCTTGAAGTCAGCATCATTTTGCAATTGTCTCACACCACTGGATGTGCCCAGCATGCAGCAGCAAAGAATGTGGTCCAAGTGGCTTGGAGGAGATGATTTCTGGCCTTCACTTTATAGGTACTTAAGAAATGGCTGTAGAAAGCCCAGCATCTGGTAATTAGATTAGAGAGGGCTGAATGTGAGGCCTGAAGAATAAATCTTGCTGCCTGTTGTGCTTGCACAAGGAGGTAGGAGCTGCAGAGCATCTTCCCTGCCCTGGCAGAGCAGTGGTGGCCAGCCTGGGTTCCCTGAGAAGGTGAAATGACAGGCAGCTGCAGAGGGAAGAGAAGATCCCTTACCCTGTCAAGCAGACTAGGGGCAGTTGATGTCTGGTTCAAACTAGAAAAAAAGCAAAATTTGGTCAATGCTGCTGGGCCAACAGCTCTGAGGAGGAGGCACTGGATGGATTAATTCCCTCCTCTTTTCTGGCAGCAACAAGGGAAGTTTCAGCCTGTCATTTCTTAGCAAGTGCTGCATTTTTGCACCAAAGGAATACTGGCTCTTGGAATTCCCTCTGGGGAGGCTCTGCCTGTTCCCAGGGGGTGGAAGGTGCTCTTTGCTGGGGACAACCAAAACAACCTTGCCAAGGAAATGCAGAAGGAAGGTGGCAGAGGAGTGAACACCCACTTGCATTCTGCAGGCAGATTTCAGGCTGGATCCTGCACTCTGCCCAGCCATTTCTGCTTTACTCCTTACCCCAGGCACTTTGCACTTTCACCATCATATAAAGCAGACCCAGGCTCTTTGCCCCTCATCCTCTGCATGTGAGACCCATTTCAACCCCTTCCTCCCCCTTTTTTTGTACATTATTAAAGGAGTCAGACTGTCAGTGTCAGAGAGACGATGGAGGAGCCACATGGTCATGCTGTTGTAGCCTCCTGGCCCTTTGCCCCTTTCCTTCTCCCCAAGCCCCCACAGTGCCTTCTGGGTTTTGTTCACTTCCAGAGACCTTAATTATTTGAACTGCAAGCTCTTAGGGAGCAAAGACTGCAATCCTTGTTCGCGCAGTAATTAGCACATAATTAATCGAAACCAATAGTATGAAAGTGTCTCTTTTTTATTCTGCCCACTTTATAAGTGGCAAAGGAGGAATCTTATTTCTCAACAGATATTATTTTCTCTTTCCAGATGTACGTCTCTGCAGAGGAAGATTTTTTTTTTTAAGTCTTTTTTACGCTTTTCCCACTGAAATATATTCACAGTTTCCCCTCTGCTATCCCCCCAAGTGCTGTGAAAATTAAAAAAAAAAAAAAAAAAAAGAAACTAAATCTGCCCCAGTGTGGAACATCTCTTTTAAAATGTCACGATGTTTATTTTCAGAATTCTCTTCTGCATGGTTATCTCCCTGCTCTTTACATTTGCTACCTTGTTAAGCCCCCACTGTGGTAAATAAAACATGAAGAGAAATAGAGAAAAATGTAAGGCTTTTATTTACTCTCATTTTTTGGATATATTTCTCTAGATGAATGCTTCTCCCTTTAATGAAACCCTTGACTGCTCCAGTGGTGAATGTGATTTAAGTACAGTGGAGACAGCTATGATTCACAAACCCTGTTCTACTCCAGCACTGACCGTTATCTGATGCCTCTTCATGCACAGTTGCCCAAATGACAGTTTAATGGCTCACTGTAAAGACTAGTTATTTTGTATCTCTATCCACCGAAAATGGCTAATGGCGATAAGGAAAGGAAAAAACAAAGCAATTGTTCAGATCTTCAGACTCAACCGAGCTACTTAGCACGTGCTGAGAGCCTTCAATTAATTATTTCTTCAGTCCAGTGAAGCACTCCAAGATGATTTTAAAACTCACCAGCTGCACTAAGAGCCTATGTTAACAGGGTGCAAGGAGCTAAAATTGCACATAAGGAGAGCTAACGGGTTTATTAGGGATATGCTGATCATATCCATATTCACAGAAATAAACACCAGAAATAGGCCAAGCAGATTTAAGGGAAAAAAACCAAATACAAATACAAAAAAATCTGCTTCCCCCTCCTTACTTTGTAGAGTGAAATGACAAAGAAAAACACGATGAAGGAAAATACTAGAAAAATTTTTAATGTATCTGTCTCAAGAGGCAAAAAGATTTCTGTCAGCTTTGTGCTGTTCACCTGTGATTTCATGTGAGCAAATGTGTGTGTATATCTCAGTGCATGTTTCTGCCTATTTAAAAGAAACAACAAAACAAAGCACAGAAGGAAAGAAAGAACAGAGTAAGAGAAAATGAAAGAAAAATCTCTAGGTACCCAATTCAAAACATTAGTTAAACACATTTCTGATTTTCAGTACTTGAGTCTTCTCTCTATTGTTATGGTCCACAGAGCAACAAGGATCCAGTCCCAGGTAGTGGATAGTGTCTTTAGGATCTGCCACAAGGGAAAGATTTCTTACTTTAATCATTTCCAGAACTGGCACAAGGCAAACTCTGAAAGCTAACTTACTAACTCAAATGTAAGAACAACTTGCTGACTTCACTTCTAACAAAATCCTACTCAAGTTACAGGTTCTGGGTAACATTTGGGTCAGGGGTGCAATTCAAATGTCATGGATGCCAAGGAAGAGGGTCAGATGGGAAAACAGATTAATTGAATCATAAATTTATGAAGGTTTCTAGAGAACAGATTTCAAAAACAATTTCTTGTCTGGTTTAAATTGCTCCACCTGTTAAGATTTAAAACACTGCCTGCCCAGTGATGCTAGGTCTTGGAGTTTAAGCATAGCAAGAACATCTGAATAATCAGTTCAGGTCAATAATGAGACATCATTCAAAAGGGCTGCATGGTGCAGCTTGAGGCCGTGCTAAGCCTGCCCAAGATAGATGCTTGTGGATAGCAAAACTGACAACCATGTGATCATCCAAACTTCTGCAGGGCAGTTGTCTGTGTAGATTGACCACTTTGTGCTTTCAGTTCTTTAATATCACATAGTGACTTTTGGTTTTTTTTGGTTATTTTTTTGGGTGTGGGGACTCCTTAATATTCTACTGGGTGAATAATTTAGAACCAACACTTCTAGCTTTCAAGAGCAACACTGCCACAGCAGGTGATAAGGATTTTCCCCCAAACTAAACCCTATCTACAGTCACATCACAAATAATTTATAACACACAGCTTCGGAAACCTTTTAAGATGAGCTAAAATTACCATCCCATCTGTATTAGAACAAGTGCCTTCACACAGAATAAGAAGGAAAAGGGCCAAAACAGAGATCTGAGATAAATAAGTCACTCCCAGAACCAGAATTAGTCTGCCCATGACCCTCCCACATAAACTCAGACATTAAATTTCTCTTGAAAACTTCTATGTAATTTTATTGCTGGGTGTGCAGGCTTTGCATATCCTGTGTTTTTAAAATGGCCCACTTTTCTTATTTTTGCATCATGACAGTTACAAATAAGCTCTGATTTGTTTCTTACCCCTGTTGTATGGATGAGGCACAGGAATAATCCCTTTGGTTATCAACATTGGAAAATCAGTACCCCAGATCACATTTTCAACATCTCTAACAATTGAACAGGAGATGTGAAGAAATGAAAGCTTGTTACACTTTTGGACAATCAGCAAACTCCATGCTGAATAACTTGTCTTCATGTCTGAGCCCAGAGTTTAATCTTTACCACTGACTGCTTTTAACCATCTAAATCCACAGTCACCAAAATACTCATTTTGTGCTGCCCAGAGCTAATTTGATAACCAGACTGACATCAAGATATGTTAATATGCCTTACCCACACACTCAAATATTTCACTTTAAGCTCCCTAGGTCTGAAAATTGAGCCCAGTTTGGCTGTCCAGTGCCCCAAGGCTGAGGATGTGTGCTAGCTGTCAGCACCACACAAGCACAGCTAACCTGTCATTTCCAGCTCTGTCAACCTTCAGCAGTACCTGAACTCATTCTGACTGAGTTAATCTAAAATTTGGGGTGATAAAAGCATAACAGCTTTCCCCCATCACCTGTGAAGCTGGCAGCTTGTAGCACTGGTAATTATCCACATGCTCCAAGAAGGAAAACTGCACGTGCAAATGAGTGCACAAGTGTGCAAATACCTGAGTACTGGTAGTGTGATTTATCTGGCTGGTTTAGTCCTGCTATCTCTGTGTATCAGGCACAGAGCGTGTTTTACTTCTTTGTTTTTGATCCTCAATCTATGGATTTACTCACAGGTACAATTTAACTTAGGGATTTCACACCAGCTATTTCCCCTTGTACAGTCCTGTCCTATGCAAATAACACGTGGTGCTAATTACCGGGAATTGCAGCTCTTGAATTCTTGGGATAATTGATAATACCTGCATGCAGAAAATCCCCATCATGATGTTTTAAAGATTCAGTTAATTAGCCCTGTGTCTGGGAGATCAGGCATTAACCATTTGCCTTAGGACTCCTCCTTCAGGCTCTTTCAGAAACCTGTTATTTAGTTTTTAGGGGTGATTAGTACAGAGAAATCCAAGGGAGGAAGGCTGAGCATGAGATTTTGTCACAAGGGAATAAGGAGCCCTTTGTCCTGTCAGGAACTATCCTAACAAAACATTCAAATAGGATTTAATCACTGCAGTGGCCTGCCCACATTGCTCTTAGGGTTAGATACCCCCATAAATCATGCATAGCTTGGAGTCAAGGGTGCCTTGAAGTTGTTCACAGCTGACTCTGTGCTGCACAGAGCAGATCGAGATCACTTATTGCTTTCCATGGGCTTTTGGTGCAGCCACTCTGACTCGTCTTTCTTTCTTGAAAACCTAGCAAACCACAGAAAACAGGTCAAGGGTGCTTGCCTTATAAGCTCTGGTTTGGGTGAAGAATGTTAGCAGCTCAAAGCAGAATAATTTTGTTACTGATCTTATAGCTCATGTTTGATTACATTCTGGTAGGAGGGAAAGAAATGATCATCACTTTTTTATGTTACAAGGAATCAAAATCAATTTTCTTTCACATTTTTCGTTTGCAATAGATATTCTGCCTAAAGATGGGTTTAATCAATTTTTTAAACAAGCAAGACTACTTCAAGTATAGTGGTACCCAGTGATTAATTTTGAGCTTTTAATGATACAGTTATCAGTCATGAAATTCCCATCATCACACTCTCATGCTTGAGCCATGGCCTCAAGTCTAAGGAAATGACAGGGTATTTCAGAGTTTGGTTTCTTCTGTGAAAGTCACAGGGGTTTTTGGGGTGAAATATGTGATGTAAACAACAGAACAGGGAATTGTATTGAAATTAGTAAATTTCTTTCCAGATTCACAATCAAATGACCATGACACACACAGTGAGCAGAGCAGTAACCACCCTTGGCTGCTCTTAAGCTGATCCTTTCAAAGCAAAATGCTCAATACTGAATTCTTGAGACACCTGACTTGCCAGCCATGGAAAACTGGCCATGACCCATCACTCACAATAGCCACAATGCCTTCAAGTGTGAATTGTGAAGGTTTTGTAAAAACTGCAAATAGTTTCACAGGGACCACAAAATTCAGCTTGATCCCACTCTTGCCTTGAAGAATGCTTTTCTGCACACAGCTCCTGCAGAGACTTCCTTTTCCTTTTCAGATATTTATTAGTCAATAAAAATGCCCCAAAAAGTGAGCAAAGTAATTAAAAGCAATCACTGGTAAAATGGAACTGTTTCAAGTATAGAGCTCTATTACAAAAGGTTCCATATCCAAATATCTGAAAAGTAAAAACAAAAATCATTTAGATCTCATACTTTCTGAAAAATACAGGTAAATATAGAAATAGTAATATTTAATCTAAAAGAAAAAATCACGGGCTGATTTTTTCTACACCACTACATCCTTTTTGTAGCACTAAATCCCAGCAAAACCATTGCTTAAATTGTTTTATTAATGATTAGTATTTTTGTGGTGTATTTTTCTGCATGTTATGAAAATAAAACTATTTTCCAGCTCTCCCTGACTGTAGCATTCCCAGTCACAGGATTTCAGTATTGACCATTCCATCACATCTTTGGATGCAGAACTACTTCGGCCAAGAGGATTTCTTCCAGTAATCCTAATTGGCAAAGCTTGATTAGCAAGTGCAAACGTAGCAGTTACATATGCAAAGTGGTTAAACATGCAAAATCAGTAATCCAGAGATCAGGTTGACTTAAAATCATATGTATGCAGTCAGAAAACCAAAAATATAGACAAATTTTAGAAGCTGTCCTTCCCCGAGGAACACCAGTAAAACTAGAGCAGTGCAGTCTAACTGAAGACCTCTCCTACACGCCACATAGATAATGCTGAGCCCAAATGTTATTGAAATAACTTTGGAACCAGCACCATTTATTTTTTTGTTAGGCTGAACTGCTCATGGGCCTTCCTTCATTTACTGCATCCTGAGACTTGTTTGGCACCATTGGTTTCAATGGTGTAACTCTTTGATTTATGGTGATCAAATATGTAATATTTATTAATCAGCATTAGAGTATTTGTTAAGACACTAGTGCTCTCTATACACATTATAACAACTGCAAAGACATAGGGTGGGATAATTTCATCTGCACAAATGTATTAAATCAGAATCAATCCAAGACTTCCTTTCAAAATATTTTTAACTTGGTCTATGTTGACTTCATCGGAGTTGTTTCTTATGGACATGAGATAACATGAACAGAGAAATAGGCATTATACATAAGCTGCTAATCCACAGAGTAATATTTACTCTATATTCTTTTGGCAAGAATTTATAATTACAGTCACTTGGAGGGCTGAGGCATTGCTTGTGAGAACAGTGCAGCTCCACTGCCTTGAGACAGACACTGAGCCTACCTACCAAAGACAGGCCCTTCTATGAATTTGAAACTAAAGGTTTTTTACTAGGAGCAAAAATTAATAAATAACCACTTCTTCTCTTTCCTCCCACTCCCAAAATTACTTTAAAAAATTGAGCTTCCTTTTCTATCCAGTAACAAAACCCTGGTATTCTGGATTGTAAAATCCTGTTTGTGTTATGAATGGCATGTCACATTTGGCGAGGCTACACTTGCAAGGGAAGGAATGGAGGTTGATACAATCTACCCCAGGTTCTGCAATGTCAGGACACTTATCAATTTGTAAAATGCAAGGGCAAGATTTAAGGCTTATTAAAAAAAAAAGGAACAGAGAAATGTAGAATACTGAACGAAAAGATATTTTTGCAGACTTGTCTGAAGGTTTAGAAGGATGCCAAGAAGAGCATGACACTGTTATTGGGAACACACATGGCTATTGGCATGCACAAATCTCAGCTTATGCTGTGGACACTGGTGAATTACAGTCCCCATTCTGCAAAAAGCTTTGCTGTTGTGATTTGTATGGAAGTTCAAGTCAACTGAATATAACCCCCTATGAAGCACTGAGAATATAAGGCTGTGCTCACTGGTGGGGAAACCAGAGTCTGAAGACAGAAAGACCAAGCAAATTATTTTTGATATCTTTTTTCATCTGATCCCATGTCTCACTTGAGGAATAAAACAGCTTAGAGACATGCTACTACCTTTTGCCTTTTTCTTTTACCTTGAGAACAGTAGTTTAGTCTGGGGAATGGGAGCCATGATATTTTTTTGGAAGCAGCCTGGAAATTCAGCCAAAAAGCTAAATTTTGTCATCATCTGATCGTACTATTACTGGTTGTTGAGTCTACAACATTCCCTTTCCTTTTGACACCCATGAGTTGGATCTAGTCTACAATTAGCTGCAATCAAATACATGCAAACCATTCGAAGCTCATATATTGCAGGGAAACCAATAGACACACATCACCTCCTCCCAGGAACCTCCCCAGACTGAGCTCTCCCAGTTAGCTTCAATGGAAGCATTTTCTGTTATAGCTGGAAGACTTAGGCAAGCATTGTCTACCACTGAGAAAGAAATTCCCAGCAGAAACTCTCATTTTCCCCTCCAGGCCTTTGTCAGTCAAGCAGGGAAATCAATAAACTCTGAAAATAAAAAAGAAAAACACTAGGTAGGGTTCTGGCTCTGAAAAGGAAGGAGCAATATAAAATCCCACAAGCTCTACCCAGATCTCCACATCAGGGTTGTACTTCAGATATTGCCACTGTGACCAGGGCTGTTAAAACCAACCCCAATGAATGACTGAGCAGATCCCAGCCTCACCTGAGCTGCCCACTCGCTGCTGCCTCGGACCTCCTCAAGCCTTTCACACACAGATCTGGCAGCTGGTACCCCACACTTTGCCCCACCTTGCAACCACCCACTCACAAGGTTTTCTTGCCTTTAATTTGCACAAAAGGACAAACACACCTGGCTGCTGCCCAAGGAGGATAAACAGTTCTTGCTAGCCCACATCTTTTAGAGGATCCTATGCAAAAAACAGCTGATGAGTGAAGGGGAGTACAATGATATTCTCTTTCAAGGCATATGGATTCTTTAGAGCACCTGCTATTAAGAAGTCTCTGCTCTCCATGATGCTCTATTTATCTCTTTGAGCAGAGAGAATATATATACTCTACCAGGAAACTCACAAAGCCATTTTAATAGCAGAATGTAATTCCTCAGCTCTAGAAAAATGAAAGTGAAAGGTCTATGAATTATTACAAACCTCTGGCCAGGCAGCAGGGCCCTGAACTGTAAAGGCTTTTTTCTTGTGCTTAAGTTACCATGGAAGATGAAATAGTCACGCGGGCATACTGGCCAGTAGAAATGGGCATTGCTAGCTGTGTATCATCTACAAATACTTTTTTTTTTCTTTATAACCTGTCTCCACTTTATAAATGGAAAAAAAAAAAAAAAAACCAACAACCAACCCAAGCAATACCCAAATTCAGAAATGGTTTGGGTTTTTCTGTTTATTAGCAGAAACTTTCTCAGTTGATGCTTACTTTTTCCAAAATAATATCCAGGATGATAAAGTTATTTGTGAGAATGTATCAGATTATGCATTGTATTGCTGTGTGAAAATAAAATTCATTTCTGTTACAATGAAGTTGTTTTCTGCTACATGAATATCTCCCAATACATCTCGGCTCTAGACCATATTGTTTTGCAGCCTGTTATCTTGCTGCCTTTCTCAAGGATTACTGTAAGGCTTGGCACTTAAACTAAATGCTGACTAAATCCCTCCTCTAGAAAAAAGTCCATTTTCTAAATGCTGATGAACCAAAGTTTCTTTCTAACAGGTTGATTCTTGTAATTGACCATAGGACAATGCAGGTGAGTGTCGAGGAAGAAAATGAGGAAACAAAGAGGGAAGGATGCTTTAGAGGAGAAGACACCAAACTAAGTGTGATGAGTCCTGGACTCTGTCAGAGACATCTGAGGTGACACTGACAGTACAGATGGCATCCACCATGGATTGTACAGGCCTTACACCTATCCAGGCAAAGAGAAAGTAAGGAATTAAACAGCACCACCCTTACCCCTTCACAACAAAAACGTGTGGGAAATAAATCCTGCTGTCAGCAGAAGGGCCACATATTTCTCAACAGATCTGGGCAGACACACATGTGCTGCCCTGTGGAAGGAGCTGTAAGAAGCAGAGATTCCTGGAGCACATCCTGCTGTGCCTCTCGCCCATCCTCTGCACCCAGGGGTGCAAAGGGGCGGGGGGTCCTCTAAGGGTGCCTCCCAGAATTACAAGTTGAGTTTGGAAGGGACCTCTGGAGATGATCCTGTCCAATTCCCCTATGCAAGCATGGCCAAGCAGCTGAAGAAATGTAACCAGCTCAAGCTGTATCACTCAGAACATGTTTCCCAAGGCCATTCCATATGGCTTTTGATTTTCTGAAAGGATGGAGATCCGTTTCTCCCCAGCTGCCTCTCTCTTCATCTGCTGTTAGACTGGTTGTGTAATTTCTTATATAGTGTGAGCATGAAAGATTGCAGAGATTGGCTCTATTAATTCTAAACCACGAAGAAAACCCTTACAGGTCTCTGATATCTTCATCACCATGTTGCACAATCAGAACAGATTGGAGGGCTATGAAATGGTTTCCTGGCCCTCCTGATTGAAAAAAGGAACTTTCCGGCTAATAATTAGGCACACAGGGACAGGATCCTAAATATCTCAAACACACCATACAACTCATACACTGTGAGTGTTGTCCTTCCAATGTGAAATTGTTGCTCATCATCCCAAGGAACCACATTAAAATGGCAAAACTTGACTCAAAGTTTTCCTGTTGGAAATCAGAGAAACAACAAAGTTTTAAATCCTGAGCAAAACAACTCAAACTATCAGCAGCAGCAGAGTTTGACATGTTTGCCAGGCTAGGGGAGGTTTACTCCAATGTGTCAAGGCACCCCTTCCACCATTAGTCTTCACGAAAGAGAAATGTGTGTGACACTTTCACCTTGTTTGATTAAAACATTTGCATTCTAACTTGTTTGGGGTTAAAAAAGTATTAGGAACTTAATATTTTACATTGGTTTTGGTCTGTGAATTTTTGAATCATCTAGAGAATATGAGCTCCTTGATGAAAAGTACTATTTTGTGTTATGAACCAGAAAATAATGGCCTATCAGACTATAGAAAGTGGTCTAAAGCATCTATCTTTAATCTTCTTGTGTAAGTGTTCTAGACACTGTAATTTCCAATAACAATAATGGAATAAATACCTCATTAACCCCTTTAAAGCTTCCAACACCATGACAATATCTAAATGAACTGTCAGAGGAACAGGCATTGTTCAGTAAGACAGCAGACCAGAAAGTTAATATTGAGCTATATCCCAATGAAGTAACTGAAATGTATTCTCATCCTCAACAACCTGATGGCTTATATATTGTCACAAAATGCAGAAGGAAAAATGTCAAATAAGAGTCTCCTAAGTTCATAAATCACCTGACATTTCAGATCAGTTTCAAAACAACAGATAAAAAAATGCACGAACAAATTTTGGAATAGAATGTTTGTTTGGAATTTAATTCACAGAAGAGCCACTGATTGAACTTCATATTTACACGTTTCTGATCCATAAACCTTTTGATATTACACTATTCCCACCATAAATTAGTGTTCTGACAGACTAATACTCATTGCTGAGCTGAATGTCATAGATATTTATTGAATAGGAAGTAAAAGTGTAATATCTAGTATGAGCAGAATATTCACATAACAATAAAAAGTATAGATTTGGCTTCAGGGAACAATTCACAGTGCCTGAATGCATCAGAAAGGAAAATAGGGAACTTGTGCAAAAAATACACAAAGATTTTAATTATTAGGTATAGGCTTATGGTGGAAATGTCCACATCAAAATAAAAGCCTGTGGGTGAAAAAAATTAGGACTATATTATACAGGGCACTGGACATTGTATTGATTGGAGCACCATGGTAATGGTGGCTGAGGTAAATGCACTGCACAGAGAAATAGAGAACAGGGAAAATAAAGCAAGGAAAAAGAGCTCTGCTTTGCATGCAGGCGGGGAGAACATAATATCAATGATGAATTCTACCACACAGCTCTGAGAGAAGCATTTTCCCCATAAAAGGGTGGTGGGTAGATTTCCTTGAGGGAAATATATCATTCTAAACAAAATTTAGGCTAAGATTTTCAGAACTACCTAAAAGAGTAAAATACCCAATTTTCAATAAAATGTGTGTGTGTTGAATACACATAACACTAAAAGGCTTTGCAAATCCTGTCTTAAATGAAATGGAATTAATTTTTTTAAACAGCAGTTGCCAGATCGTTATGATCGTGCTCAAACTATGGCACACTGAATGTCAAAGGCACTTTAGGTGCCCATCTGAAGTTAAAAAAAGTCTCAATAAACATAGATATCTTAATAGAGGATGGATTTTCATGGAACAGTGGCCTGAAAAAACAGGCTTTCTAAATTCAGGAGAAAACTAGCCAGGAAAAAAGAGAGCACCACCTTCAAATCAGAATTCTGAACTGAAAAATTAGACCTTAAGAAAACAAACAGGACAGTGAAACACAGCAACAAAATTGTAAGAGCCACGTAGCAAGTCCTCCTGGGACCAAGATCTCGCCTGAACTCTGAGTTATTGGCATAAGCCCTTTCCATTCAAATGCAGGAATTAATTTCTTTTTTTGGGTTTTTTTTCTTTTCTTTTTTCCCCCCTTTTTTCTTTTTTTTTTCTTTTTTTTTTCTTTTTTTCTGGAAGAAAAACCAACTTCTCAGGATTTCTGATGATGAGATATCTTGGAAAGATTTGCTCCAGTGTGTTACTATCTGTGACTCTATGAAGAGTGACCTGGAATTGCACCTTCCCACCTCCTGTACCTTGGACAGGATAGCAAGATGTGCAGTACAAACCATTTAGCTCGTCTTTCAAAACATGGAGTGTGAGAGGCATTAATTTTCACTGCTTCACCATAATCACTAAGACAATTGGTCACACATCTGGATTTACTCCACCAAGTTGTGTTTTATGGTCTCTTCCATTGTTTCCAGTGATCAGATTTTCCTGGTGCTCGTCATATCCTAATGCAATTCTGTTAACTTCAGGGGAAAAAAAAAAGAGGGTGTTCAGCCCATAGAAGTCAGCTTAGGTCAATCATGGCTTGAAATAGATATTATCTTTAGAATACATTTTTGAAATCATGGATTTTTAGCACCGTTGTAGAGATGACATGGCACTGTCCGGACTACAGACAGATCTGAAACACTCTCTTGACCTAGCAACTAAATGGAGACATTAAAGGATGAGTTTCAGCTATAAACGTCAGAATTGATAACCTTATTACCCAAAAAAAACCCCCAGCACTAAATAAGTCACTTGATGCCTTGATCTTTAACAGCAAGTAAGTATTTTTGCATCACTTTTATTTTTAACCTCTTAGAGACAATAAAGCAGCCCCTACAGTGCCTGTGTGTGAGAAACAAGATAGTTATCATTAATAAATAGCATCTTTATGAAGGGATTCAATCCAGAGCTGTTTGTTTTCCACTTGATACTTCTACTGTCAAAAGTTTTTCAAGTTGCTTTGAGAAGCTGCTCATAACTGGAGTTATGAACAACATAGCAACGGTGTTTTTTCCTTGTTTTCAGTGGTCAGGTACTGCTGTGTAATCCATTGATGCATGTAACAAAAATTGTTTGCTAGGCACTCAGAAATAACATCACCTCCCCAGCTATAGTAAAGAGCTGTACAAAATATGGAGTGCTTTAGAAGCAACAGAATGAAAGAGACCAAAGCTCCTCTCCTTCCATCACCTCCCTGAAGCTGGGGGAGATCTCTGCCTCTGAGAGAGTCAGAGCCATCTTTGGACATTGGTAAAGTTTTCCTCAGTTGACTCAATAAATCACCTCAAAACTCATTTACTTACTGAAATGGACCAAGTTGTGCCAAGTGGCGGATATTTTCATTAAAACATCTTGCAGCCCACAGCCCCAGGGCTATCACTGCCTCTCTTGTGTGTGCTCATCAGTTGGATGTCTCCTGCAGCAACACCAACCAAAGGACACCAGGGATAGAACAGAACTGTGGCCTTTTTGCCCTCCAAATACTGAGACAATCTGATTACCCCAGTGTGCTGCACTGAGGTTGGTGCTTATCATGACAAACTAATGACATTTTGATATTGAACATCTCCAGTATGGACCAACATGGGTGTAAGACTTTACAACAACTTCGGGACAGAGTAAGTTTTCACCAGAGTTCTCAAATGAGCAAAACTGTCATTAAGTGGGTTTTGTTCCTTTGAACAGGGATTTCTGGCTGCATCTTTCTCCCCAGCCCTCCTGTCTGCACGGGGACTTGAGCAGACCCACTTGCACATGTGTCACCACACATGTGCCACCCACCTGAGCACAACAGTGAACAAAGCACATGTGAGTACATGGCAGCACAGACAAACACATTGCAAAGACATTGCTTGGAAAGTTTCACTCTCTTTTCTCTTATCCTTGCTACTCTTCATCCTCTTGCCTTTCACCTTTCACATTGCTGGGGAAGCACTTCTTTCCTTTGGGGCCAGTTTGGTTTTGTGCAGGATCAGGATGCAGCAGAAAGTGAACTCCTGTGCATTAATTCACCGGCAGTCCAGCTCCTAATACCTTCTCATGCCCTTGAAATTTCTGTGGTTTTCAGCACCTTTGCACTGAGGCCTTAGTCAGGAACACAAGCAATACTTAATAGCACAGGATGAAGTTCAGCAGGAGGAGCATGGATCCAGCTTGCTCGGCTATTTAAATGCAAATACCTTGCCAGGTCTGTTTTCTCTTCTATAGGACTGCATTGAGGCTGGGAGAAATCATGTTTCCCCAAGGATTGCCCTGATGCTGCAAAGAGAAGTTTCAGGTATGAAACTGTGCAAACAGTCCCCTCTGTGACCCACAGCCCTTTGTGGAATATGTGTGCAGGTCACAGGATCTTTTTTCAGGGTTTGAACCACACTCTGCAGTGCTAGAGGAGGCAGAATGGTTTCCAGACTCCATTATTTGTATTACATACACTTTTTGCCCCAATTCTGTGACCTGGTCAATAAGTAATTAGTATCTCATGACAAAGTGCAAGTGGCAGTGTTAATAGCAGTTTGTAGCTACATGCAGACATGAGAGCCAAGAATAATTTTTATTACTCCAGTAGAAGTGTATGTAACAAACAGAAGTCAATTTTTATGGCCATAATGATTGTATGCTCTCAGTGCCTGTAGAAAATAGCTTTACGCAAATCAGCTAATTAGCATCTAAGTGCACTTGCTCACAGTCTGTTCAGCTGTTCCAGCCAGTACTTGGAGAAACATTCAAAAGAGGTTTAATACACTAAAAAAAAAATAAAAGTAACCAGTCAAAATCTAAAATGTAAACTTCTAGTCTAAATTCCACTTTAAAAACAGTTTACAATTTCTTAAGTCATTAATTTTAAAATTTATAGCAATAGACTTTTTAAAAACAGACTTTTAAACCTGAAGATAATAAAAATTTATTTGGCTATTGTAATGACATCAAGTACCTGAACTGAAAAATTCAAACCCTCTGAATTTTAGTATTAACATTTATATTACCTCCATCTTGACTTTTCAGAATTGTATTCAAAACAAATGAGCTAACACTCCTTACAGCAATATTATCATATTCTGTCCTTTATTATTTCTCTTGCTAAATATTTTCTTCCCCAAGACTCTCAAACTGATTTAACACCCTTCCTACTTAGCCTCCACCTTATGCACAGAAGCACAAGCCTTTTGCATCAATTTAAAGCCAAAGTGATGAATGGAATTTAATGATCTTTTTTGTACAGTTCTGTATAACACTAAACAATGGCCAATGCATTCATTCATGATCAGTTTTTTGCCTTGTTTTTAATTAGCTTCCTATCTGGAGGGGTGGTGTGAAAAATTGCACCCTGGGCCTTACTACATCTTTCTTTTATAAAATGTATGTACAACAAATAAAAAGCACATTTTAACCTACCAGCTACCTATTACATTAAATGTCATTACTACTAAAGACTGGCAGCTCTGCTAACAAACGCCCTCATTATTTTATTCCAGCGCTACTTTGGGTATAGTCAATCAAATCATGCTTGATTTATGTCAGATGCTAACAAAATACAGTATAAACAGAGCCATTGAGTACAATTCAGTGATTCTGTGTTTATTCAGCTCTAAGCTATGAAGCTAAAGTGGATACCATTTATAACCAAGACATGCATTCTTCATGGCCATAAGAGTTAGCAGGCCATAGCTAGAGCTCTTTTAAGCCTGAGGGAATATAAAGTGTTCCTATGAACAGACTCAATTTTTTTTTAAGTATACAAATTAATAACTTATATAAAGATAGAAAACATTACCATGACATATATAATTCCTTTTTTTTTTTTTTCTGTTTGAGAAAGTTGTTTGATTTATTTAAAATAACCTAATTTGCAATGTAGGCCTCATTATTAATGGTCAGTGATTTTAGTACTTTCCAAAGGTGACTTTCTACAAGGAATGGCTGTTAGGAGTATGTCTACATTACACTTCCAGTCACACGGGTTATTGCGAGGGCATTTTATGCTTTGTCTTGACGATTCTGTACATCCGGGCTATTGACCTGAGGAAGCCCAGTTTGGTTGTGGAAAATTACAGAAAGCCAGTTGTGTTCACTGAGTGATGGAAGAGCCACGAGCAATATTTCCTGCATGTCAGCTGGAAACCCTTCCCAGAGAGTTCAGCACACCAATTCCTCTCCTCACTGCTTTCTACTTTCAACAATTCTTTCTACTCAACAGCTATAAGCTGATATATATATTATACAGGAAAGACTGAGGCAGACAAGACTGCAGTTCTGAACATAACTCCAGCTCTCCTAGAAAGGAGATACTTTAAAATGAGATATTTCAGGGCTGTGATGGATGTCTTGAAGTGCATAATTTGCAAATGGCAGATATGCGCCTAAGATAGGATAGGAGAATTCTCCTTAGACACGCTACAAATTGTGCATCTGGGTACAACCAGAAATGTAGTTTATGAGAGGGGGAAAAAAAGCAAATGGGAATATTTTTGTGATAAATCTCTTAGCATTTCTGGTAAAAGTTCTATTGAGTCATGCACAGAAGGAAACAAATCCAGATCTCTCCTGTGTTTGGTAATAATTTACCAGAAGAAGCATGGAAAGGTCAGCTAATGACCGCAAACACTCTCACTGTATTTCACTGCTGTTTCAGATCCTGAGACCGCTCAAAAACCATGAGAACTGGATGGAGCTGTTTTCCATGAGTTCCTGACAGCGTGAAGACACTGTGACATAGACAAATCTGTGTGGGTTTGCCAGCCATGTATCCTTACTCCAAGGTCCAGAGGGCAAATTATTCATGGCACACTTTTCAGAGGAAAACACAGCGGCAAAAGTTATTAATTCATTGCCTCCTGCCACTTTAACCCAAATCTTTCCCCTTTGCTCAGGGCTGCAGTCACCAATGCTGCACAGATTGAAACACATCTGGAATCTTGAAAAGTCTCTATACATGCCCAACATCATTATGGAAAATGTCTTTTAAACACGTTGCCTAACTTGACAATCAAAACTGACAATCTTCCCAATAAACAAGCTGCAATGGCAACATTAAAGTTTCCATCACACCATTTAAAAACACCTGAACTTTACAAGAAACAAATTAAGACTTTCATCAAGTGAAAAAAGCAGCCAAAACCTGGACATGATTTGTCAAAGCAGTGCAGTGACAGAGGAAGACATGGAAAGGAAGTTCTTTCCCTTTGATTTTGTTGATAGAGTGGAATGCTATGGCACTATGAAGCACCAGGGATTGGTGTTTCCAGAAGAGATCAAACATGAAATGTGGTGACAGAGGAAAAAAACAAAAAGCGCGGCGGGGGGGAAGTTAAGTACATAGATTCCAGCCTGTGGCAGCAATCCCTATAAGATACAAACACTACAGACTAGCAAGATTTAATTCAAAAATATCAAGCAATACAGGGAGGGATGGACTTTTCCAGTCCATCTTGAACAAGGACAATGACTTCTTCCACAAGAGAACCACTGGGAACCAACAGGTGCCGGAGATATGAGCTAGAAATTAAGATTATGGGGAGGAAGATGAAGCATTTATTTTTCTTTCTTTATTTCACCAAGGGTTGACCTGTTAAAATAATGGAAACACAGCATTGAAATGATCCTAGGTCTCTGTCAGACAAATCATGGCTCAACGCATTTTCTCTCAGTTACATCAGAAAGTATGAACTTGCAACCTTGGCCCCAGCTCGTTTAATGGCACACTGACAGGGCAAGAATAATTCACAGGTTGAGTTAATCAAAGGTGAAAAGGGAGAATCAGTAAATGTCGTATCCTTTTGCCACTTTCATCAATCCGACTAACTGAATTTGAGCTAAAGCTTGGCAAATTTTCTGCAAAGGGAAATTAATATGTAACACATCTGAGGCATGGTGCTGGCCAGCAAAATTGGAAAGCCGGCGTTATATCAGAGGGTGATTATTGAGGGAGAGAATGGCCAAAGCTGAGATAATCAGAAAGAAGCTCCTGCATGTCTCTCTCCTCTGATAGCACTGTGACCCTCCCAGCCCTGCACCCAAGTAGAAATCCTTCTACTTTTCAATTTTTCCCCATCAGGAATATATTCTATTGCCCATTTCTCTTGCCCACACATGACTGAATCAATTCAATTACCTTGGAAAAGTTGATACATATTCAGGCCATGAAGACGCTCAGGATAGAAAGAGAGGAAAAGAGACAAAGAAATCCGTATTTACCCAATAATAAGTTTCATTTGGAGAAGGTTTGAAAACAATTCTCCCTCGCATTTGTCCCTGTCAGATCACATTATTCACAAATGAAGTTTACAAAATATCAATTCAATTTCAATAAGGGAGCCTGAATCCCAACACACGAGGGTTGAATTTACGAAATCATAACACTTGAGGGGACCCTGGTGGCTCCCAAATATTTTCCAGTCAGAGGTAATCAAAAGCAGACTGCTGAATACTAATACATTCAATTTCACCCCTTTTGTTCGCATCTGTTCCCTTATAATACTATTTTCTACACTCCCAAATCACTGATGATGGCAGTTTGCAGGGAAAAAAAGTGCGTGGGGGGGCATCATATAGCTCAAACATTTTTGTGAAAACACACTCAAATATGTCCAATTAATCAATCTACTGATGAGCAATCAGTAAACCACCCCAGATTGTTTTCTAACCTCATTCTTTGCCCACAGTATGCCCCAGAATTTGCTGCTGGCATTAAAATTTGCAAATGATACAATAAATGTGGTTTCCTCATCAATCTGTCCTCAGCTACTGCTCATGTAAAGAGAAACAGAAGATCAGAAAAGCACCAGGCCCGAGAAAGTATCCAATGCTTTCAGCTCCTGGTTTCCTATGATAAGTAAAAACCATCATGTTTTCTTTAACTGGCACTGGATTGGGCTCTTCATGATAACAGTACACAGATCTTTCAAATCAAACTACATCATAGTGTCTGATGAATCAAAGTTTCCTCTAGCATTTAGTACAACAACTTCCACCATGCTTCCTGAAGCTAAGCAATCCAAAACCATTCCATGAACATGAGGGAAATACAGTGTTTCACTAAGAAATGCTGATGTAAAATTCATCGCTGTTTAAATAAAACAATGAGTTCCAGTCAAAATGCACAGCACACCACTCTATCCTTCACTAAGTGGTGGTTGGCATGCTGTGGAAAATAAGCAATCTTTCTAATGAGCTTCACAGAAGTTTAAGAGGGAAGTGATTCTAGTTCTTCTAATCTCCCCAGTATTTTCCTGGCAAATAAGTGTCATTCAGACATCCTGTTACTAGTCCAGAGCAATGTTAAGATTCTTTTGTCTCAATTCCTCTGAAACAGGAATGCATGCAACAAGCAGGAACCCAGTCAAGAGTCCAAAAATGATGCAGGAGTTATCTGATGTGTCCAGCGACCAAACCATTCTCCGTGCTGCAAAGAAAGACCACAGATCTTCAGGCATTTTTTCCAATTGCAAGGAAATTGTTCAGCCAAAATGACTTCAGCTAAACACTTGACAGAATCATCTGTGCCACCTGAGTGTGGGTCCATCTGCTTGGTGTCGTGACTCCCTAAGAACCAGTCTCTGGTGCTTTGGGTGATAGAGAAACAATACAACAATACCAGCACAGAGGTTTAGTTGTGCATTGAGTAAATTCATCAGTGAGGCCACAGTGTGAAGGTCAACTGGCAAGATCTCTCTGGAGAATTGCAAGAGTTATGGTTGACACCAGAGTCCCTCAGGACAAGGACCAGAAGGGACAACTGTCACTGCATGGCCTGACTTGCTGCTTCTGTATGCCCACAGGCCAAAGAATTAAAAAGCCAGGTGTAAGAAGCTGTTTAACCTCAAGGGGCAGCAGCTATGCTGATGCCATACTGGTTTCCCCTGCATTTGTGCTTTCACAGCTTGGGCATTGCATACCAAATTTCTCTAACCTCAGTTCCCAGTCCCTGGACTTCACCAAGCCCTGGCCAGCAAGGCTGAGGAGTCCTTGATATCAGCAGTGCTCTTTTGGGAGGGATAAACACAAAGTCTATCATGCTTAAAGAAGAGGTCAATTACAAACAGAATAGTTGTCACTGTCTGCCTGTGCCTTCTCTCTTATGGGATGAATCCACTGAAACCTGTAAAGAAACCTGCCTGTGATGTCTGGGACAACATCAGATGTCCCTAAGCCTCCTCTGGCAAAATCAAAGAGTCTGTGCCCTCAGGCACTCTCCCCTATTGTATCCTTCTATTACTGTTTCACCTACAGCTGACTTGAACTGAGCCTGCAGCTGTGCAGTGACAATAAAAATAAAGTCTTTTCTGAAACTGAACATTACCATGGCTAGCTATAGGTCTATGACTGAATCTATCTGAAGATGAAGGTAGATGAAGGTGAGATTCACTGATGCACTAGTCAGCTGAAAAACGAATTCTGCCTCATTCATGGGATACAATCTGGCCCTGACTACATAAAACCAGCACTTGATGATTACTTGTACCTGTAAGGTTTGCCTGAAATGGGAGTCTTAACTTAATATTTAAGAAACAAAAAGAAGCCTGAGGGATGCTACCAGCCAAAGCTGCTTCCAGTGGGTACTCAATCCTGTGTGAACACAGCGAAGTAATTCTAAAACAAAGACAAAAGCTACAAGATTTGCCCAGAGCAAGAAGACTAGAAGTTCCTGAAATTCTGAAGTTCCTCCACATCACTGTTTCTTCTGGATAAAGTTTTTCTTTAAAAATTTCATCTTGATGCAGAAAATAAAATATTCTTGAAGTGACACAATGGTCCATTCCATCTGTGTCTGTGGGGACATATGAGAACAGACCAGCTCTGTGTTGGTTGTTTCCTCCCCTGGAAGCATCCAAGGCCAGGCTGGATGGGGCTCTGAGCAACCTGGTGCAGTAAAAGGGGTTCCTGCCCATGGCAGGGGGGTTGGAATAAGATGATCCTTAAGGTCCTTTCCAACACAAACTGTATTGTGCTGTCTATTATTCTATGAAAAGACTTGAAAATAAGTTTCATTTGCAACTATGGCATGAGGCTGAAAAATACAGTGCAAATTGCTTGGCATGAAATTTTACTTTTAAGCTTATTCCATTACAAAAATCTTCACAGACTTCTTTCCCAATTTGCCTTTCTCTGGCTCTACATGGAAAGATAATCAGTGTATTAGCCCCATGCTGTTATAAAAATGGTTTTATATTTTGTGAAATTGTGCCAGGACAAAAACAAATAGGTTAGCTTAATTTAACATTTACACGTTATTGTGAACTATCAAACCAATACTTGCAAAAAAAATTATATTAAAATGGTGGTTAATCTAACAATTTACAAAGCATTCCATTTTAAAAACATAGCAATTGTTGTTCCTAGCTCTGTCAAGACCACATGCTGTGCAGACACCTATTAAGGAATCCAAGCTTTTCTTAATATATTAGAAAAATGAAAATGTGTAATTGGAAAAAAAAAAAGTGAAAATTCTCTACAAAAGGATTTAGCATGGACACATCCTTCAATGGATTATTGTTATCAGTTTCACCATATCAACTAACAACAATGTTCAAGTCTATATTTTTTTATAATATATTAGGAAAAAATAAACATTTAATGGTATTTTGAGGACATTTAAACCTCATCATTATAGTCTAAAATTGATCTTGGTGTTTTCTGCTTCATACAAAAAGCTGCAACACTGATTTTGTCAAGTGTTAAAGCTAGTTCCTCTGGGAAGCCAAAAGAAACAGGGTATAAATTGTGGGTCATTTTGCTGTCCTGATTCAGCTCATGTTCCCCAGCAGATAAGCAATGGGATTGGACAGATGGGGTGAGGTTGGGACCATTTTGTAGACATCATCCCCAGGGACTATGGGCTGAAATATCAGCTTCAAAGATGAAGCTCTGGGAGATACAGAGACAAGATAACAATCTGGTTTTTTGCAGTGGCTGTTCTTCCATCAACAGCAATTTGCAATCAAAGGACTTACCTGAGAAGTCTCACCAAGGTGTTGAATTTGCTTTAACTTTGAATATTTCATACAGCTTTCACAGCAATACTCCCTATATTATTTAATTGTGATTTTAATATGAATAAGTCTGTGATGGGGTAACAAAGCCAATCCAAGAAGTTGCGAACTTTGAGCCAGTCTTTGAGAAAATAGCAGCCCTGTACCAAAAGCTTGCCTGCAGTGTGGAAGGGATAATTCATCTCAGAAGCCAGAAACAAAGCTGGTCACAAGCTTCCAGCAGCAGGTGGTCTGCAGACCACCTAAGAAAGGGGAGCTGGATTCCTTTATTCTCAAACACAGCCCTTAAGCTATTCCCCATAATTGGGGATAAACTCTCAAAGATGCTCTATGCTCTTACTTCTATTTAAAGAGATATAAGAAAAATTATTTGACTAATTTATTCTAAATTATGAAAAGCCTGTGTGTAGCATTTCACTCTTTCAAATCTCCCTATTGCTTCATGCAAGTCCCTCAGTTTTGTCAAAGAAAATACATCCATAATGTCGGCTTTAGTTTTGCTGTTCATTTCACTTTCAAACACACAGTGCTGGAATGTTTGAGCTGCTGATACTACAAGAGAGGTTTTAAAATGTAAAAATATCTGCTGCCATTGTAAAATGAGCAGGAAAAAGCTCCTAAACCCCAAAACATTTTGATATGCTTAAAGGACTGAAGTGCTTATTTTGAAAAATTCTGAACTTGGAAATCCAGATAAAACCTTGATTTCTCATCAAAACTGAGACAACAGTTTGAAGTTCAGGGAATGAACTTCTTTGTCTGGATATATCTTAAACACTGTATTCTCTTTTCTTTTTATAATGTTCCAAATTTTTAATGCA
This sequence comes from Anomalospiza imberbis, assembly GCF_031753505.1. Lineage (NCBI taxonomy): Eukaryota > Metazoa > Chordata > Aves > Passeriformes > Viduidae > Anomalospiza > Anomalospiza imberbis. The sequence goes on along the minus strand of NC_089684.1, from coordinate 49,775,359 downwards.
GATATATTTTCACCAGCTGCACAGTTATGCCCTATTGGGTTGGAATCAAAAAGTTAAATTAAGAAAACCTTATGAATAATTTATTCACCTCAATCTCTTGAGCTAACATGAGGTTTGGAACCATCATTGAAACACAAGCAAACAAACCTACCACATTGATAACCCTCCAGAAGGCACTGCAGCTTAAAGTTGATTCCAGTTATTAGTTTTTCCTATTTTTGGCAATGTTAATTCTATGCATTGAAAGCTATCCTGGTGCTTCAGAGCAGCCCTTCACGATGTTATGCTGATTCTGCCCATTAAAGTGACCAAAATATCCTGCTCTGCAACATTTTCAGCATGAGGAAAGTAAATCACAGTCAGTCCCCAACGCAGATAAATCCTTATGTATTGAAAAGCCCAGAGTGGTTGGAATGTATTTCATTTTGGAACAACAGCAGATAGATATCTAGGGGTTTGCATGTTAGAGAGTCTGAAATTCAAGCAGGATTTTGCATAGTTCTGGAATTCACTCCTTTATCAGCTCAAAAACATAAAAGACAGAGAGAGAGTCAAGGCCATAAGACGTGTAAAAAACTATGCTTGTGGAGAATAAGTATGATAATTGACCTTCCACAGCTCTATTGCTTGTTGTTCTCTTTAATTGCATTTTACACCACCTTTAATGCTGGAGAGAATCCCATGCACTGCTCTGAATTCCCATGGAGGGGCTACTATTTTGTATAAAATATAGAACATGCTGAAGCCTATCCAGGCCCTGGATAACACATCTATCCCTGGAGAAGCCTCATGCAGCTCCTCCTCATCCTCTTCTTCTCCCCTTCTCCTTCTCCTTCTCCTTCTCCTTCTCCTTCTCCTTCTCCTTCTCCTTCTCCTTCTCCTTTTCTTCTCCTCCTTCTCCTCCTTCTTCTCCTTCTTCTTCTCCTGGTACAACTACAGGTAAAGCATTACAAAAGGATTCAGTGTAAATAAATTTAAATTATATATTACACAATACAGGGAAAGCCAGGGACTCCCAGTAGATGACCCAGGGCTTAAACAATCATCCTCTGCTGCCTTTTCCCTTCTGTGTAAAACTGCTGTATTTGCTCTGAAATCTTTACTCCCAAGGATAGTAACTGGCATGCTATTCCCTTGATATATTGCTCTTAGAAACAAAGCATGCTGTAAAATGAGATGATCATAATGGGATTTAAAGTTATTACAGGCAAAGTTGTAGCAACCTATAGTAAGTTCCTGGCATTTTCATTTACCAGTGAAAAATCACATACCTACAATATGTACATTGTTAAAAAACACTGTAAAAGACTTTCAAAGCCTGGCACCTATATTTTGCTGCTGGGTTTACAAAATTATTATAAGTAAACTTTTATGGGAGGGTGGAAGAAATAAGAAAACATTCTATTAATGGAACAAGAGTTTCACCAAAGGTATCATGCATTCAAAAATACAATAAATGTCACTAAAAATTAGAAGACCTTATTTTGCTTTATACTATTTCTATTTTAAATGACATTGGCAATATAAGACAATCTACTCCTCCAGTCCACCTAGAAATAAAATAATTATAAATAAATCCCCATATAAACTGCAGCCATTGGAAGAAGGTCTTTGCGTGAAGGAGAACTGCACCCAAAAACAGCAAAGACAACTAAAAAAAAACCAACCAAACCAAGCAGTAATACTGGGGCAATGACACAAGTTAAAGATGAGCCTTTCAGAGGAAAAAGGTGTAGGCTAGCAGACCATCTGTAAGCAGAAAGTACTAGGAAAAGAGAGGCAGTTATCAATTGCTGATTCAGCTCCTGGCTCTATTTTCAATTGCTGTGCAGTGAGTGAAAATGGAATCTTTGTAAGAGAATCTAAAAAAAATAGAAGAAAAATAAAAGCAAAAAGAGAAAAGAGAAATATATCTAATTGATTTAAGGCAAAAAAAGAAAATAATGCAAGGCCATTCCCACACAAGAAAATCAAGGTGGGATGTGGCTCCATGGCAAAAGAACACAAGACACTACAACCAATTATAGCATATAACTAAAATTGCTCTTAGACAAAAGAAATGAGAATTTCTCCACCAAAGAATATCACCTTGACCAGAAGTGTTTTGGGAGCAAGCATACAAACAAGGAATCCTAAAGATCAAGAGACCTCAGCCAGGGGAAACACTGAGGCCTGAAGGCCAAAATCCACAAAAAAACCCAGAATCTGGAATGTGATACCCCATGGCAAACCCCATGCACATTTCTTGCATATATTTACCACCTTGCATACATTTACACCAGTGGTGTGAACACAGCATAAGGGCTGACTGACCAGTAGCTCAGATCAATTAATCACTGCTGCAGCAGCAGATAAGGCAGGTTATCACCTCAAAAACAACTGGAACTTTTTTGTTATTTTTGATCCAGATGCAAGTCCTCGAGCCAGCATGTGATGAGAACCAATGGCATAACCAGAGAAAGAAAAGCCATTGACAATTAGAAAAAAATAAAAAGGAAACAAGATTGTCAGTTGCATTAAAATCTGTCATTGAGGCTAAGAACTTGAAGATGGAAAATAAAAAAAATACGGCAAGGAAAAGGCCACATTATGATTCAAAATTTCAGAAGTCATTGTCCCAAAAAACGAGCAATTGAGATCACCTTTGCCATCCAAAGAGACAGAGGGGGTTTATAGGACAGGCCACAAATTATCATTCCAGTTAAATCCATCTGAGAATGGATTAGCTAACAGTTTCCCCAGAGCTCACTGAACAGGTCAGGCACTAACTGGTCCAAAGAGGTTGTCCAAAACAAGCTTGGAGAGCTGCTATCCGTGACACGGCACAAACATCACAAACAGGACACACTGCCAGAGGAGTCTGGAGGTTCATCTGCAGGATATTCCAGAGAAACTCTTTATAAAGACTGTAAATTCTGGGGTGTATCAGCAATGATTTTTTCAGTGTAACTACCATAATATCTTTCTTGTAGAAAAAGATATTATTACTTATATCTTAAGAAAGTTCCAGAATGACCAGGACATCTTTTTTTTATGTTGTAAGGAGGTTCATATTACACAACATCACTTAGTTAGGAATAACACTACAGAAACAGATCCCTCCCTGGCAGCATGACCACAATAATAACTCCTCAGAACATTCATGGACAGCCACCACAAGGACCCTTCCTTCCTCTGAAGCAATGGAATAAATAGGCATCCAACCAGACAGGCCCGTTGCTTCTGTTCTTATCCTCTACTTTGTGACCTTATGGAAACCTACAAAAGCTCAGAAGAGAGTATTTACACTCAAGAAATTCAATGTAAACATGAGGCATTAGAAAAGGAATCAAGGAAGTCTCCAGAGCCTCATGCGATACCACACAGACCCACCAAGTAGGTGTTTCATGGAAATATTCTTTAGGAGTTATGCAAACTCTCCTGTGTCCTAGATATTGGTCATTTTGCCTCAAACTTGAAAGCCATCCTGAAAGCATTCAGTGTTACTTCCATAAAACAGAGTTACAGCTCTGTCACACGTATCCCACGAGAAGCCTTAATAGACCTGCCTGTGAAGTTTGAGGGTTATGGTATAGGTCAACAGACAAAAACCTGCACCATAACACAAACTCCACAGATGCCTTGCCAGCAGCCTTAGCAGAGTGCTCAAGATGACAGAGATGAATTCTTCCTCTCATGCAAAGAGATAGAAACTGTATATCAGAGTTGACAAACACAGGCATGATCCAATCCTTCAGTTTGTTTTATTTAAACTATGCCTATTTTCTAGCCAAATGGAATTTAGTGCTCAGAGCTATCCACACAATTTTCACTGCTGTATGCCACCTGAATCCACACCCAGAGAAATCAGCAAGAAGCTTATGAGCCTGCAGACTGTCAGCATGAAGAAAGCAAAAATCCAATAGGACTTTTAAGTAAAAAATACAGGGAGGACCAAAAATAACTTAAAAGGTCAGTTCTCTAAACTTTTTAAACCAACTGTTTCAAGAATATTTGAACTGACTTGGTCATTTTTTGACAACAAAATCCAGTATTGTTCTCATAACTGAACCTTCCCTCCCAAGCTGTTGAAGAGAAGGGTATGTATATGAGGCCACACCCTTTTTATACATCTCTGATCTTTTGAGGGCGTGGTTGGCATTTTGGAAGTCAGCAATAATAATTGAAACACAGTGAATATATTAATTTGGCACACAAAGCAGCTGAATCTATTGTTTATTGACTGCCATATCAGTCCTGCTCTCAAGCAAAGTCCCTGCTCCAAATGAGATGATGCTGAAGCTGCAGACTGAGCCATACAACCTGCCAACTTTCTCATACCCCCAGTGGCTGTTTCTTTTTTACAGGTTTTTAAGTGGAAGTCCCCCATTTCACCATGAGCTGAAATACCATGCTAAAACCCGCGTGCTTCTAAGAACATTATTTCATGTGTAATATACTTCAGGGTAATTATTGCCTTCCAGCTTCTTTTATCCTGATATGAGATCTGCTTTGGATATTTTCCTTCTGGATTAGTGTCCAATTCTGCATTCTTCAAGACTTCATCTCATTGGCTAATTTCGTGTTACGTTTCTAACTTTACCAGCTAAGTATACCTATGTCCTTCTTGTTCTCACAACTCCTCACAATTTTGGTTACTCCCCTTTCTGGGTCATTTAAGGCAATATTCGTACTGAGGAGAGAATTAATGTTCAAAAAAAAAAGTCCTCACATGTTTTGCAGTGCTGTTCAAGTCATTAAGATGTTAAAAGCTCCCTTGCTTTCCTAAAAGTTCAACTGCCATGGATGCAAAATATTTTACCTACGTTGGTGGGACTACAGACATGCAAAGTCAAATAAGAGGACTATTTTTGGCCTGATATCCAGCCATAAAACAATTTTTTGTGGAGATTTGATGTTACCAAATGGCAGCTTCCACATTTATTCTTTTTTCTTTCTGTCTGTTTTTACATTATATGTGCTTTATACTTGCTTTTCCACATTTACATGGTTTACACAAAGTTTTCAGTTATTTTAAATTTGACAATCAATTTTAGTAGTCCTAACACATAAGAAATCATGATACTCTAAATAAGATCTAGAATTTGCCATCTTGAGCCCCTACACAACAGCTTCATAATCTGTACTACACTAAGCTGTACTAAGTTGTAATTGTTCAGTAATTCTTTGCTTCTCTTTGAACACAGGCCTTTTCACCTTCTCTTTCTGCAGGTTTTTTTCTTTTTCTTTTTCTTTTTTTTTTTTTTTTTTGATTTTTAGAAAGAGTTCATTATCTCAGCTATTTTCAGATGGAATAATCCAACACACTCCTCATTTGCATGTAAAGTGCAGTCAATGTGAATTGATCAAAACCAAATTAACAGCAATTGGTTCCAATATTTTCCCTGTTTACACATTAGCTTGCTACCTTTAACATATAGATGTATTGAATTCAGCTTAGCAACCTGAGCATGAATGCTGTGGCCTTTAAAGAGAAACTTATCTGTAATTAAAATCATGCACAAGTTTTAGTGGGAATCTGTTTACTAGCTAGAAAGAAAGCTGATTCTAAAATGGAATAGAATTTAGCCTAGTAGTTCATGTGTTTGATTCTGAATTAAATCCCCTAAAATTATGGGGAGCTAGCTTTATTAAGCTTCAGATTATATGAAGGTTATGTCTAGTTCTGGGTGGGTTTAAATACAAAAAAAAATTCACAGGGTACCTCTCCTTCCCACTACACCATGGATTTCTTTTTTTAGCAAATCACTGCAAACTGATAATAAGTTAACACGGTTACAATCATTATAGGCATTTTTTGCAGAAGTCATATAATAAATATGCATTGAAAGTACAAGCATGCAGTATAAATCATGTGGCACAGTGTTCAGATGACAAGTAATAAGGGCTTTAGAATAAGAACTGAAGCACATATACAGTGGTTGCTATAAGGAAATGATTTATCCTATAGTGTATATTGAATTGCTTATTATAATTTAGAATGGTAATTGCTATGGCTTCACTATACTGCTTAATTGCCACAGTACACTGATATATACCAGGGCAGACACTGCAGTAACTGCTGCCCTTATATAACAGCATTTGCATAATCTGCACTGTAGTTTATTCTTATAGTAGATAATGCAGTATATGCAGGAATCAAATTGTTTCACACCATATTGATTGCAATTAAGGGCACAAATACGAATACAAAGATAAGGCTTTTCTCAAGGTATTTATCAGAGGACAGATGCAAATTTCAAGTTGAAGTCATTACCATGCTAGTCTTTCCTGGAAAATAATTATAGAAATGCAGCTACTGAGATTTTTGTAACACAAGTGTGAGACACAGTTCTGGATTTTTGTGCAAAAATTTCCCTTTTCCAGGATGGATCCTTCCAGAAGCAGATGGATATTACTACAAGAAGAAACCATCACTGGAAATTTTCGGATGCCAAAGATCAGCCCAACAAGTCTATCAGCAGTGCCCCCATTGCTCTGGGGTGCTGAGACACAGAGGATGGAACTCACCTCCAAGAGAGCTAAAATTGCTGTGAGCTGTCTGGATCCCAACCATCTTTCTCATTTACTTCTGAAATTCCATGTGCCTGGGGGACAATATAAAATAAATTATACCACAAGGAGAAGTATTACTGTGTGTTCAAGGTGCCACGAGGAGCAGCATCACCATGTATTCAAGATGCCAATTTCCTTATTCTTTGATTCTTTGCCATGAAAATGCATTGGAAATCTTAGGAGAGACTTATGGCTGTTCTGACTCATGAGTGTTTTAGATAATGTAAAAAAAAAGTCATGGATCACAGACACCAGCTATGCTAAAATGCTTGAACAGATGGCATTTCTGATGGATTTGTTTGTATTTTTGTGAAAGCAAGCAGCGTGATTTACTTTGATTTGGGAGATTTGTTGTTTGTTATAGCCACAGATTCTGACTGACACAGCTAATTTGTGAAACTAATAGCAAGTTAGCTGATATTTTGGCTTCAAATTTGGCAATTCATTATTCTTCCCTTTTTAAAAAAGCCAGTACACCCAGTCTAGAAGCAGAAAGAAAATCACATCACAGGGCTCAGACAACCTTAGTAATGAATTGCCAAAGAATGGATTAAGACCAGACAAAAATGCTTGGCAAATAATTGCAAACAGCTGTAAACAACTCACTGGGAAAAAAAAAAAAAAAAAAAAAAAAAAAAAAAAAAAAAAAAAAAAAAGGGTGAGAGTTCTTAATGCAGGATTTAAATAATTAGCTGAGCTCTAGCTCTACTGCAAAAACAAGGGACTGCAAAAAGTTGCTAGGAAAATTCACTTTAAGAGCAAGTCCTGCTTCACTTTGTGGACTTGTGTAGTTTCAAGAGGCAGCTGATGGCAGGGGACGTTGATGTACGATAAATGTAGCATGCAATCACTCTGATTGTTTGTGATCATGACATTTTACAAACGGTGCTTCTCTGTCATTTTCTAAAGTATTGTTTTAGAGGGTTGTGACAGAGGAAAAAGAAATAGAAAAAAGAAAAAGGAAAAGAAAAAAAGAAAACAAGGAGAAATGTCACCCCGTCTCCCTAGACAAGCTAGATTGAAAAATTGAAGAGAAACCAACTTGGATGAGAGAGATTCATAGCACCGACACCATACCAGCAAAATCAGAATTAGATTTTGAGATTATTGAAGTAATAAAGCCACAGTTTCTTTTCACAAGAATTTACAGTATGGTATCTATATACTGCAATGAGTGTGGCAGTAGTGGCTCGTGGAGCAAGAACTTGCTGGATGTTTTTTATTTGACTCTGTTACTGACATGCTGTGTGACCTTGAGGTTCAGACCCCACTTGTGAGATGGGGTTAATAACCTTTACCTATTTTGCAGCTGATCAGATGAAATCCCTGAGTGCTCTCTTTAGATGCCTGCAGCCAATAATTAATGCATCTTACACGTCATTGTTTTTCTTATTTTGTCATGGGAATTAAATAAGATTTAAAATTTAAAAAAAAAAAAAAGTTTCCCTGCCCTGACCACAGCCTACACTCAGTCCATTGCATCTGCAGATGGGAGAGCAGAAGTGAACCCAATTCAGTCACCCTTTCAGCCACAAAAGCAAGGTCAGGCCACAGATTCAGCCCATGTGCTTGCAGACAGGTGCTCAGGCAGTAACTGAACACTTGCTATTTTCCCCATGTACATAACAACATATTTTAGACTTTCCATCCAGCTAAAACTCTCCTGCAAACATTACTGTCTCTTCACTAGACTATTCCATGTTCTTTTTCCCTTCATCTTGGCCACCATCCATTAGGAAGACCTGATGCATGAACAAAATTAATTTATTCCTAATGACTTTACTGTTTAATTAGTGTTTACTACTGCAGATAATACTAGGTGTGTACATGATTTTATGTTTTTAAAATCATTATCAAGAACAGCATTTATTGAGTAAGCTGTTTTTCACTCCATTTTGTCTTCAGCTCAGTGGGATAATGTGAATTGTGTGAATTAAACAGTTCCACCAGAAAGAAATGGCCTGACCATACATCTGAGCATACAGATGTGCCTTTTCTACCTTGATATTTCAAGGCTGATTTTTACATGTTGAATTTAAATTGTCAGGAGGAGTAATTACAGCCCTGATGAGGCCACATCTGGAATGTTTGGACCAATTTTGGGCTCCTCAGGACAAAAGAGATACAGAGCTCCTGGAGTGGGTCCAGCAGAGGGTGACAAAGATGATGAAGGGACTGGAGCATCTCTCTCAAGCATGTGCAGTGCCCTACTGCAATAAAACCCCTTGGTTTTTCTCAGCTGGCATTCTAAGCCATTATCAGCTTCTCCTCCAAAAACATCACGCTTTTCTTTCACTCTTGATACTGTGAAGGTGAGAGGCTGAAGGAAAAAGATGAAGATTTTCCATCAAATCTTCATTCAAAAGGAATTCTGCTGTCACACCTTTAAACCAGACCACTGCAAAAACAGGCACCAAGTGTGAACTATTCCCTTGTCAGCTGAAATTTTCTGGGTTTTTTTGCTTTTTCACATTTTGAATCCAGAACTAGCAATGGTGAGCTAGATTTTCTCTTCAACCACTTCATTTTGTTTGTATCTTTTAACCTTGATGTGCTTTTTTTTGTATTTGCAATACTCACATGACATTTATTGCTCTAAAAGCCATCACAGTCAGAATATTTACCATCCAAAAAACCCCACAAATTAAAAACTGAAGCCTCTAATTTTTACTGCTCTGAAAAAAGGAAGGACCAATCCTATAAGAACAGCACTATGCAAATTTCATTAGGGTCACACCACAAAGCAAACAGAACAACTTGGGCACAGAAACTCCCCTGGCTCAGAATATATAGATATAAGATGATCAATCATAATTTTTATCTAGAAATTATAAGAAGGTTTATAATCAGTGAAATGTTGAAGTTCAGGAATACTCGTCTGGTAGGTGCGTTTTCTTAGCGGAACTGGTAACAGGAAATATGAGATAATGAAATTATGTGAAATAATTCCTCTGAGGATCTGAAGGAAGTCCCTTCTTCTGTACCCAAAGCCCCAGTCTAGATGCACCTACCCAGATAAAGGACTATATATCCCCTGGGGTGCACATAAATAGAACAGAAAGCTTCTTGTAGTGTAGACTCTGCAGAAGACAGAGTGACAGAGACCCTGTCTGAGAAAAACTAGGTGATGTGGCTCTGGCTGCAGTAATGGAGGGTCAAATGCACAGACTGACTCTCAGAGTCTCATTCCTAAGGTTATACCTTAGAAAAGGAGACATTTTTAAAACCTTTGAAAACTGCCAGTTCCTACTGGTAGGAAATTCTTCTTGTGCAACCAAAACAAAGACTATATCACAATTAGATTAAAAAAAAACCCAAGTCCTCTCAGCTGAACTTTTAATATATATTTTATTGACAGGGTTTATTATTCCCATCTGCCATTGTATTGTGTAAATGACTTAATATGGTTTTAAATTCATGGAGAGTTTTTTGTTTGATTAGAAGGAGCTGAATTTTGTCTAAATTATTTCTAGAGGTTGTTTGTAGGAAATCTATTTTATTGGACTTTGAATGCCATTATTTAAATAATATACTCAGGTCGTAACAGACAATAGCTCATACTGACCTTGAATTCACTACACAGGTATAAATGTAGTGTCAAACCTTATTCTTTTGCATATTACCCAGATAATTTCATAGTGTGGAAGTGACTTGTTAGACACCAACCATAGCAAGCACTGAATAAGTATCCAAAAAAGTAGTTGAAAGCCAGAGATAGTGGATGACCTAATAGCTTGTGCTTTGCCTGCATGAAGGTGTTTGCAAACAGTTCATTAAACAGAAAACATTTGAAATTCAGACTTTGCCAGATCACGTCAGCCCCGCAAACACAAGGCATCAAAGTAATGTTGAGGATCTGGGTCTGAACAATTTTCCCAAGGTCATCCACAATGTTTGTAGCAGTGTAGCAATGTTTAAACCATGCTGTCCACATTGTAGACAAATACCCTAACAACTGAGCCACCCTCTCTAAAAGCAATGTACAACAGGAATCTCTATTTCCAGATAATACAGGGTGTCACCCTCTGCTATGTGAGGATATTTACACCTGGGGAAGAAAGAAATCAACAGTTCTTCTGGTTTAACCTTTCTTTTGATCTTGAAGCTTCAATCCAACATTCTCAGTCTACAAAACAAAACCAGTAAATTGACATGTCATACAGCTTACAAAATGAGGAGTGTTATCAAAGACAGGCTTTGTAACTAGGCTTTGTTCAGTACATGAGCACAATTCATATTGTTCCCACCTATTACCAGAGCTTGAACACGTAAAATATGAACCATTCCACAATCTGCATGCTCATTTATATTACCTATATGCGAAACTTAGGAAATAAAAAATGTTCTGTTTCCCCTTCAAGAGTAGCACTCTGTGTTACACAAGGCAGCTAAGTTATCTTGGTGAGACCAGGCTTTGACATAAGCTTTGCAAAGGAAAAGTGGACATTTACACTTTGAGTTTAAAAGTGAAACTGAAACTTCCAGTAAGAGAAATGACTACATTTTCTGAAATTTATGACACTTCTTGGTCCTAGACTTGATATGAATTTAAGTTGGTTTGGGATTGGTACACATATAAAATTTTCTAGCTGACATAGGAGAGACTGTGGTTCTAAATAAACCTTCAGCATAGTGTATAAGCTTTTCACAGGGCTTCAATGTAAAGTAAAGGTAGGGGAATCAGCTGAGTTTTACTCCAATTTTCCCAAACTGAAAGTCCAAAGCAGAAATTGAGCATAATCTCAGACAAATTTTTGGCATTAAATTTTTGCAGAGCAAAGCAATTAGAACTCAGAATTAAAATGGTATTGGAAGGATCTCCACTGAACTGCTTACAGCATTTTCTGTGAGACTCCTGCTCAAATATAAGCAAGTTCCTTTTTACTGTATTGCATTTGTCCTTCTCCTCTAACTCCTATTTCTTTAACATTTCCCAAATTTCTTTTTATTCTCAACCTGCTTGCCTGCACTATTGCTTTCCCCATCTCCTGCTGCTCTTACAGGATTCTCTTTACTGCTCTTCTTCACTGCACCACCTCTTCTGCTTAAGTACCCCCTCATCATCTCAGACACATTTCCCTTTACTTGTGGTGATTCTGCCCAGTTTGGTGTTTCTTCCTTCATCTTTTTAATCTTTCCTTATTTCTGTTCCTTAGCTCTTCTTCTTCCATTTCCTTGAACCAGTCTACCTCCTGTATCTCCTGCCCGTGCTTCTCTGCCTTACTTTGGGAAATTTTCCTAACATCCAATCCCAATGTCTGGCTACAGTGTTATCCTGTTTCTTTTTATTTTAGCCTTCACAGACACAGCTATGGAAGAACTCTGTCTTTGCAGAAGCCTAGCAAATATGAGACTCTTACTGTGAGCAGAACTGCAGCCTTCTCTGCTTCAGGCAGAAAATCCTAATTAATTCACTCTTTCCTTATGGACCATGTATTCTCATATCATTCTTGTTCTCTGAAATTTCAGTCCATTTCTTGAAATAAAATGCTGCACTTTGAATTACGTTCTACCACTGAGATTTTATCAATACCAGGCAGAGAAAAATGTATGATTAACCAAGTACCTTCTTCTTTCAATTCAAGATCTTTCTTTGTCTGTTTTTTTCTCCAAGTCTTTCTGTCCCCTAAATCACTACAAACCCAATTGTGCAGAGATCAGAATTTCTGGTCTCTTGAGGTAATTGTCGTTGTAAGCTATACATTTTCCCTTGAAACACAATGGTAGTTCCAGTCTCAAAATAAGAGCACCCTGAATATAATCAATTGTTTACTGTTCCACCCAACAATCTGATGTTTTTTTGATATTCTGACAAATGTTGATTTAGGAATTTAAAGCAAAATTAACTAGTAATGTTGGTGGGTATAACACCATGTGGAAAAAATAACACTGACTCTGTTATTTTATGAAAATATTTTTTAAACTTTTCACTCTTTTTATGAAAGTGAGAAACAGGATCAGTCTAATCTGATTTAAAGACATATGGATTCAAGTAACATTTTCAGAAAAAAAAAAAACCTAAAAAATCCCTAGCTTTTGGCATTACCTTTAAAATCTGTGCTAGAACTACTTTTGCTTAGAGAATTTTTACATAGCATGCAATACCCATATGCTTCCATAGTTAGGGAAGATACTAGGAAAGAGATTTCTCACTTTTACTGAAAATAAAAATGCCATGAACAGTTATTTGCAGCTGATCCTCAAAAAACAAAAAAACAGCACTAAATTAAATTTTACTCTTTAAATTATATTGACAGTTCTGTAGGGTGAGATCAATTTTTAAAGTTGGCACCAAGAGGGATCCCACTTGTTTCCCTGATTTATTGACAACCACTTTACATATCCTCTCTTATAACAGTGAAAAGAGCAATTTAATTTGATCTCTAAATTCCTTAGCTTCAGTAGACTCTTTGTAGTGAATAGATAATAATTTACTCTGAATTGTGGTCTGACCACCACTTGATGCAATGAGGGGTGAGAATGTGCTGGGAAGCCTCTCTGAACCACTTCAAGCAGCCTTTCAAGAAGCTATCCAGCAAGGAAGATTAAACATTAGCTGATTACCGACAAGTAATTAACAATGTCAACGAAACACAGAAACTGAATTAATAATAATTATATCATCAACACGCTGATCATCTTGTAGAGAATCCCAGGGAAGAGGAGAGGTTAATTACTCATTGCTAGCAGAACAGCAGGAAGTCGACCAAAACCATGCCTCTGCATGGTGTTAACTGCCAGGCAGATAATTAATTAACATCATAATTGTAATGCAAGCAGCATGAAAATATTGAAATATTACTTCATTTCCATTCTATTACCTATCCAGCACATTCTGTAACTTAGAGCCTTGAACTGCAAAGCGTGGTTGTGTCCAGAGTCCCAGGTGATGTGGTTTTGACTTTATTTTCCATCAGAGATCTATAATGAATAAGAGATTGAGAGGTTTGTGAGAAGACAAAGAGCCAGCAGAGAGACAGCTCAGACACGGATTTCTCCTCTCTCGACATGGGATGTTCAAGCATGATGCAGGAAGAGTTAGACTTGTGGGTGTGTGCATGGTCTGTCAACAACTTCTCCCAAAACAAATTAAGAAAATATTTGGAAAATCTATTAAATCACATAGAATCATAGAATAGAAGCACAGAACCACTACTGTTGGAAACAACCTCCAAGACCATTGAGTCCAACCATCAACCCAGCACTGCCATGTCCACCCCTAAACCACATCCCCAGGTTCCATATTACACACCTTTTAAATACCTCCAGGGCTGGTGATCCCACAATTTTCCTGGGCAGCTTTTGCCAATGCCTGACAACTCTTTCAGTGCACAACTTTTTCCTAATATCCAATCTAAATCTCTCCTGGTGCACCTTGAGGCCATTTTCTCTCATCTTGTTGCTTGTTACCTGTGAGAAGAGCCTGACACCCACCCGGCTACAACCCCATTTCAGGGAGTTAGAGAGAACAAGGAGGTCTCTAAGCCTTTTTTCCTCCAGACTAAACACCCCAGCTCCCTCAGCTGCTGCTCACAAGACTTGTGCTCCAGACCTGTCCAAATGAGGGTACGTGATCATGATGACGATCTAAGTCCAAGCAGATCTTCAGGAAGAAGTGTGGATGTTACCTGTCTTACTTGCACTCCCCTGTTGAATATCATGACCTTCAGCTCTTCTGAAGGCCATTCTGCAGATCCCTTTGTTTGATGCCTTCTATGAAAGATGCTCTTCCTCCATCACAAGTTGTGTGGCTTGAAGCAGGAACGCTGACAGTCCCTACAGCGGCCCAGAGGATGGCACACCACTTCAATGGAAGCATTCTGTACAGCTCTGGTCAAACTGAGCCAGGACAGAAGAAACTAAGAGGTCCTTCACTGTCTCCATTCTGTCAAACAACCAGAAACAATTTCACTTGCCCCCCTGGAAAAACATTACAGCACTTTGTTTCCAAAAATATCTGTCCTATAACCATGACCTTCTGAAACTTAAGCCTTGTGAAAAGAGCCCATCAATACAACCTTACAAAACCTCCTTTAAATCAAATGAGAGAAAGGTGCAGGCTTTTACTAAAGCTGGTATTTTTTCCTGATTTGTCCCATATTAAAAAGAAATAAACAAACTAAAACAAAAATAAAAACAAAACAACAACCAAAAAAAACAAACCAGCCCATAACTAGGAAAGCATGCTGGGATAATAATGGCTCTGCAAAAGGCCCAGGGAGAATTTGAGCTGAAAGCCACCATTACCAGCAAGTGAGGAAAAAGCATTGGTACTGGAGTACACTGAGCTGAATAGTGCACATGGAATCTGGCTAATATTTTTTTGATATTGTGTGTCACAACTGATCTTCTTGGAGGTAAGCAGCAACATAAGACAAAATGTGCAAAGTTAAACTTCCTGGATCAGAAGATATTGAATTTTGATTATCTGTAAATTTAAATTGCCTTTTTAAAATTGTCTGAGAGCTTGAAACAGAGTAGTTTTGAAAGAGCTACAATTCACCTAAAATAAAATAAGCTCACCAGAGTTAGACCGGTTAGTCTTTTTAAAGAGAATGATCTGGAAGAGTTATGGTGATTTGTAAAAATTCCCTTTGTCACCCAAATTCACTGCATGTTAAGAACATGTGGTGCATTCCACATTTGTGCAGTTGTCTGTTTGCAAAAAGAAGTGTGCAGGTGCGGGCTGGCAGAAGAACAGGTTGGTAGTTATGCCTGGGATGTGGTGAACACACCATGAGCTCACTCCTAGGTTTCATATGGCCCTTCTGTAAATGGCCTTCCTTCAATACACAGAACTGTCACTATTTAATTGTCTACTTGTATAGCTCCATCTGCACCTGTAGAGCAGCAGAAGTTATACCTGGAGAGAGTTAAATAAGTTCATTAAGAGTGAATCATGTTCCAAGAGGGAACACAAGTTACAGTAGACAGATTTCCACAGCCCTTCTTGAAAAGGGAAGGTCTAGGTCTTTGTAACAGAGGATCTAACACCCAGAGCCTGTTTGTGACTTCTCCCTGCTCATATAAATGCTTGTGCAGCCACTGCACTATCAATCTTTAACTCATAACCTTGACAAGCACCCTGGGACTGACAGGAGCTGCAGAGTCCCTTTACATTCTGCCTGGGACCAGGTCTTATTTCAGTCTGTGGCCAACGAGCTTCTCACTGGAACTCATGCTTGGAGTATTAAACAGATACACTGAACATTTACCAGCAACAGCAAACTTATTTGTGCTGCAATAAGCCAGGACTAATCCCCCTGTCTTCTTCAGAGTTCCTTCAGAGCTGGTGGAAAGTGAGAGCATTGGAAGAACCAGATCCTTTACCATCAGCTGCAATCACTGCTGGCCTCACACCATGCACAGCCATATCCTCACGAGTACAAACAGGACTCAGCTCACCCTGCAGGCTGTAAAACTCAGAACATACCAAGAAAGGGACAGGTGAATATGCAGAGCATCTTTAAATCCTTGAATCACTGCTTGAATTTCACTCATAATTCATTAAGATGATCTTTGCCACTACAAAATGGTAATAAATACAACCCCAAAAGACCTTAAGTTGGGGTTTGAAACTCCTTATTCTAGGACCTAAAAAAGTCAGGATTTGACACTCCTTACTCTATGGCCTAAACAACTACTTCACACTGAGAACAAAGCATAGACATATTCTATGGCTAAATGTTGCCAAGAAATAAAAGGATTTGCAGCCCTGAGTTAAACATCTTATATCACCCCAAGAAGAAGGAATGTCATCCAACTTTCAACACTTTGCAAACATGAAAAGTCAAGCCAGCCTTTTGGTGACTGATTTGATGATAATTCAAATTATATAAATGACAAGGACAGTTAATAGCTCATCTGTACTGGAATATTTAATGCTATTGGAAAAGCTATTTAAGTATATCCACATCTGGGAGCCCTTCCAAGTAGTTTGTCTCAGCAGTGTATGCTGATAAATATCTTGTTGCCCCAGTGCCACTGCCTTTGGTGTGATGTTCAGCTCCCACGTGTCTTTCTGTTTCCTCACATGATAAACAGATCCTTGTCTGTTTGTATAGAAAAATTTCTTTAAAATGTAACAATTCCCTTTGGGAAATCCTAAACCTTTTCCATTCTGTACTCCTCTTAACCTTTATGTCCTCTTTTCCAGCAGAAATCTTGTATTTCTTTTAGTGATAAAAGAAATTATTCTATCTCTAAAATAAACATCTGTAAAAGTCACATTCTGCATCTTCTGCATTTCCTTAAGTAGAACTTTTTTAGGCCATAGAATATAATAGTAATATACAGTATATAATGTAAATATAAAGTAAGAAAATGGGAGGTGCCAGCCACTTTGGCCTGCATCCCTGACTCACATAGATTTATTAAAAGCATCTCACCCTCCCAACTGATTTTAATGGGCATAACGCTGCTGTAATGAGTACTTGTACCTCAAATGATGGTGAGAAGATGCATTCATAAGTACCTCATCCTACAAAGGTGAAGCAGGCATGCTTGAAGAGTGGTGAATTTTTAGGAGTTTCTGTCTGAATATTGTAGTCCATAATTATTTTCAGCACTGCTGCTGGCCGTCTAAGGAGTTGTATGAAGTATCAGCATAGGTCTCAAATGTGTTTTTCATCTGTCCCTTTGTTTTCCATGCCTTAACTTCTTCACAAACTCTAACCTTGACAAGCTCTGAAATCTGCCCTTGCTGCTCTTCTTTACATGCCCTGTATTTTACGCACATAGAATGTGGGTGTTATTTTAATGCAGAGCTGAAAAAATGTGGATCAAATTTCCAGTGTAAGCCAGCTAAACTAAATCAAAATGAAAGAGATTCCCAGAAGGAAGTGCATCATAGTGTAATGGGTTGATCTTTAATGAAACAATTATATATGGAACAGTTCAAGTAACTTTGCCCAATTACATCCAAAGACACTGGTTACTACACTAAGGGTTTTGTTAATCTCAGTAAAGAAAGGGTTGTCTGAAATGCAGCCACTAGGTAATTAAAATTAAAATGCTATAGATGGCTCCTAGATTGCTCATTTTATATAACGAAGTGAAAGCCTAATAGGAAAACTCATAATACCAGCCCTCTTAACATTAACAATTACCATGATTAACAATGATACTCACAACTCATTTTTCATTAAAGACTATGGGCAGAGATAAGCTTGTTTATATAGACTAGCTTTTGAAGTGATGAGCTATTTATCACTCCAAAAGCCATGAAATGACAGAACAGCACCCAGCAATTAAAACTTGCAAAGTGACCTCGTGACAGTGAAAGACCCACCCTTCTCTGGAGCAACAGTAAGGCAGTTGTTTTCAAACCAGTTAAAAATGGAAAGACCATTTGTTGGTTTGTTAAAACATATATTCTGGCCTTGCAGTGACTGGAGCAGATTGCTTCACACAGAAGGGCTCTCACAGAGATGCAGATTTTCCAGTGTACACCACAAATCAGAGAGGTGAAGTTTTAAGAGATACTAGATCAAAAGACTGATGTGCAAAGGATCAATAATGCTTTATATTAAAACAGCAAATAGAGAAACAAGGTTTTGCATAGGTGTTATCATAGACAAAGATCTAAGCAAATGCCATGTATGTGCCTCAGCTTGATATCCCAATCAATCCTCATTTTCCTATTCTTATTTTGGGTTTCCTGTCTCATTGCTGTGTTCTGTCATTAGTCCTCCCAGACTAAGCTCTTGAGAAGAAGGAAGTCTTTTATTTACCTGCCACCAAAAAAATCTAGTTGAGTCCTACTCTAGAATCTTGAAACTTTTCCCAGGTTCAGTAGGGTGCTGAGGAGTCAAGACAATGCACATATTAGAAGAAAAGGGAAATAGCACAGAAGTAAAAGGAACAGATCTTTCTAAAGGTGGAAAAAAAAAAAGTCAGACATGTCTAAACTGTTCAATTCAGGTATCTGATATTTGCCAGGCATTACTTACAGATTCATCATTTCAGTCATGTAGTAATAGACATGTTCAGAGTGCAATATAATATTAAAAGAGACTAAGAAATTCCACAAAATATAAGACATCTCTGCTGGCATTGATTCAACTACCCACTGAGAAGGAAAGTAGACATTTACAAACAGCATATATCCACTCTAGTCTTTACCACTATAGCCCTAAGGAAACATAAGGAAAAGAAAATTTAGAAGATTTTCAAAATGACCAGTTCAAAAGATATTTATATGCTTAGCCCACATTTAGTTCAGGAGCTACTAAGGATTTTTATTAATCAAATTAATTTACTATGCAATTAAAAAGCAAAAATAAATGTGAAAGATCTATTATACCACCTACATCAGAAACACACCTGCCTATATATGCATATACAGTCAATTTAAAAAACAATGAACTATCTGTCCATAGGTAACATATGTCTCCAGAAGTTCTTGATTTACTTTAGAAAGAAATTAGATGTAAGAAATTTGCTTGCTGGAGGAATGAGAGGGAATCAGACAGCAGCCTTCAAAAGCAGATACAGCAGGCTGTGCCTCTTCCATGCTTCTGTGTTCTTCTGGTACTAATTGATTTGGGGTGATGTGCTGCTGAGCAGTGAGCACGAGCTAACTAAACATAATCAACACATGCTACATTTATTTCCTCATGGCTCCTCCCATTGTTACACTTTTTTTCAGCAGCTGACATGTATGATATTTCATACATACAGTATGAAAATACCTACAACTGATTTAAAATTAGTTAACTCCTTCGATCCCAGCACACCTTGAAAATTCTGGGTAAGTTTCTGAGAGGATTACCACAGGCTGGTGGGAAGGGAAGGCATGTGCCATGACCTTGTGGAGCCAAGGCTATGCTGAAGAGAGCGGCAGACCTACTGGGGCATGTTCTGCTGCTTAGACACCAGTGAGAATCCCCTCATCCTCCCTGCTGCCAAAACATTCCCCAAAACATGATTTCCCAGGAACCAGCAGAACACTCTGCTCTGCTGATGGGAGAGTTGCATTAGACTTCCAACCATTATGGAATCCTTGCTTTTTTGACAGCACACATCATACTATTCGACCCCCACTATGATCCCAGCTTATTGCAGTGTATGTATATGAGCCTGAACACTGTTTTCCATCAGGAATACAATGGTTACTTTACTGAAAGGTTTTGTCCTTGTTTGTCAGCTGATAATGCACTGTGTACTTCCCAAAAAACCCAGCCCAGCACCAATGAGACACAATGTTTGTGTGGAGCTTCATGCAACCCCAAGGGTGTCACTTCTTCAGCTCGTCTGCTCTCCTCCTGAGCATCCTGCTTTTCCTAATAGAAGAGGGAGAGGGAATCATGCAGGCTGTGGGGTCTGAGAAGGAACATTAAAGGGACAAAGTGGATGAAGGTCAGACATGATGGATGGGGCTTGAAGTTTGGCATGATCCAAGACCACATTAGGAAATAAACTCTAGATTCAACCACTCAAAATCTGTTTGTATAATTGTTTTTTTCCCAATAACAATTAATATTCAAAGCTCTTGGGGGTAAAACCTTCCGACTCAGTTCCAGGGCTGTGAATCAAAACTAGCTCTAGTAAAGTGCCCAGAGTAATCATAAACTCACATCTGGAGTATCTACCAGCAAATTTGACTGAGCAGATTCCTCCTCCTTTTAGTGTCAGAGGAGGAAGTGAAGAAGAATTGTTTGTCTTGAGTTTTTTTTTCTTTGACAGAAGCTCGCAAGACTGGTTTGGTAAATCAAGACTACAGAGAAGTTAGATAGGAATTTAATCGTGATTGACATATAGATTGCAGTCTCTTTAAGCAAAGTGATACATCATCTGCACTCATATATCATGTCATACCAACAATACCTGATACACACATCTAGGTAAAAATCATTGGAAGACATTCTTCACATCCAGTTTTCTTGAAAGTGAGTTTTAAAAAAAGGATCTTTTCTGATACAGGTCTATATCGTACAGGTCTACAGGTCTACATCCCACACATTAAAAGGTCAGAGAGCTTTTAGGACCTAGGTAACTGAATTGTAGAATAACTGGAAAGGGACCTTTGGAAGTCCCCCGGTCCAACTCTTTACTCAAAGTGGGGCTGGCTTTGAAGTTTGAATGGTTTGTTCAGGGCCCTGTCCGGGATAGTTTTGAGTGTCTCCAAGGATGGATACCCTACAGACTTCCTGAAAAACCTGTCACAGAGCAAAGACAGTTTTAAAAGTGTGTTTCCCTTGCTCCCTTTCTTGGGGAGAAATTGAAGACCTTAGAGGGAAGTCAGCTCCAGACTAGTCTTTCTTTAATAGGAGAATAAAAGGGGACAAACACTAATGTGGACAAGATCAACACCCCTTCAATCTCTCTGCTTTCTGCTGTGGCTCTGTTCTGAAGAAGGTCTCTTTCCATATATGTTATATATAATTTGCAGAGGCTTTATCTCAGTTACCAGCATCTGTTACAACAGTAAGATAGAAACAGACCTTTCTTATTCCCACACCTTACAAGACCTGTCCCAGGTCACCCAAATAGACAGCAGCAGATAGAATTGAACCCAGTTTTCCTCAGTTACAGCACAGCTCAGTAACCATCACAGAGAGATCAGAGAGGACAGACATAAAAATGGACAGACATTTCTTGAAGCTTTCCAGTCCAAAAAATATATTTTTTTCATTTCTGCAGTAATTTTATGTGGCTTGCTCTGACATGTGAAAGAATACCGGAAAAGTCAAGTTTATATTCTTTGTTGAAAGCAAAGTGAGAAGTGGGCAAAGAAAGAAAATGTTGATGGAGAGAACACCCATAAAAACAACCACTATGACTTGGAAAGTATTTATGCCCAAACATTTGCATATGCTCTGATACCTTGCAGATATGAAATTGAGACAATGCATATAAAGACATGCACTTTAAGCTTGTATACCTAAAGCTTCTCAGGCTCATTTTCCCTGATCTCCTTATTTGTGATTTATTTATGAAGATTAAATTAAGTTTTTAAGTAAACAGTTGCAGTGTAACAAGCTAATCTGGGAACTACGTAACTCATTTCTCACTCTTATAGATAGGAAAAATATTCAATTAGTATTCTGTCCATGTTAATTTTTAATTTAAAGCCTTTAACCAAAGTACAATGGATTTTTGACATATAAATATTAAAAATTAAATTTCCTGAGTTCATTATCTGATAATTAGAACTAAATAACATCTTAACTGAGAGACAAACCCCACGCAAAGCAAGTCAGTTCCATTTAAGATTCCATTAGAAAAGTGTTTGAGCTAGTATGTAATGGACCATAAAATTTAATTTGGAAATGATATTACCAAAAATGATGGAACGATACCAGTCACAAAAGGACATGTAGGCAGCCCTCATCTTTTCATTTGGCATGATGTTCTCCTATTGATTCTGTAGAATCAGAAAGGAATTACTTAATATTGCACAGAATAACATATGTAGGGTTTTTCTCCTTTTCTCCAGCGCCTCGGTATTTAAAAGTCAGAATTGACCAGTGTAGCTCCATGTAATTACAAAGATTTCCTTATCTTAGCCTATTTGCTGAAGTCATCCTAAAGAAAGGGTCCCCTAATCCATTGGCTGTCTCATATCTCATTTACATTGGTGGTAATCCCCATCCTATCTCAGCATTTAGGTAATGACTTTGGGATTAAATTGCACTCCTTGCAATTCTTTACTTTCAAATCTCTACAACACATCAGCGGGCCCAGCTGAATGGGGCTGTCAGAGGGCTGGAAATGCAGCCGGGGAGGTAAGGCCTCCGACTTCACAGTGAAATTAACTTTCTCCATAATAAGACCTTAAGAAAAGAAAACCTTGACTCCGTGTTGCAAAGTATTTTGGGACGCTATAAAAAGATGCTGGGATTAAGTTATACTAAGCTCTCTAAAAAAGGGTATTTAGCTATTTTTTTGCTGCATTTATAGCTAAGGTGGGTTTAGTAAGTGATTTGCAGATAGTTATCAGTTGAAAAGACCTGCAAATGTTGGGTGTATCTTTAATTTTGCTTTTTGAAAAACTCTTAACCTTACTGCTCCATACCGCTAGGATCACGGCTTTCAATTTTATTTTATTTTTCATGTTCGATGAGAAAAAATCTGCTTGTTATGGCCTAATACTGAAAATGAAAATCAATTGATTGGAAAATTAACAACTTGGGCCCAAATTCAAGTGGATACCTAAATACATTTCTAATTTTAAGCATGGGAATAATTTCACTAAAATTAAGGAGTAGTGAAATGTATTCAAAATTAAATATCTATTTAAATGTTGATTGGTTAAAATCTTGTTAAATTTAGGCTTCAATAAGAAATTTTTCAAGAGCCGTCTGTGTTTATCCGTTGCAATAAACCACAGTTGTGTAAAGTACATATCTATATTGGTGGGGAAGCTAAATTATATATATCATTACAGCTATGTTATGAATATTAATATAGATAGTGTCATGTGCAGGTGTTGCTGCATAAAGCTCTGTTACAGAAAAGTATTTTTATGTGCTGAACTTAATGTTTCTAAGTCCTTAAGCCACTTTGCTTTTCAAAAATCTATTAATTCACATTGCATCTTTTAAACTTCAGCTGTTTCCAAGACTTGGAGAACACCTTGTTTTGTCAGATTAAGATCCTTTCAGCTGATTCACCAAGGTGCTGTAATGCACCAGATATCAAATGAGAGACCTGTCTTTTAGCTAGATGGAATCCATTTAGATGGATTGTGATGCAGTAGAGAAGGCTATGGCTTTTTGGCCAAAGCTTGATCATTTCAGAGTGTGGGGAAGTTTGCCAGAAATTCAAAAAAAGCTGCCATAGGGCCTCTTTTATTCTCATTAATTAACCACTAAGAGATAATAATAGCCTTAAATGTGATAGTGAATTCACTCCTGGAAATATTATTTAAAATC
The DNA here is from genome assembly GCF_031753505.1 of Anomalospiza imberbis. Taxonomy (NCBI): domain Eukaryota; kingdom Metazoa; phylum Chordata; class Aves; order Passeriformes; family Viduidae; genus Anomalospiza; species Anomalospiza imberbis. The sequence continues at coordinate 49,751,927 of NC_089684.1, read as the reverse complement.
ATCACTTTTCAGCAACTCAGAGCTGTCTAGGAACCACAGACACACTTTAAAAACTAATTCTTTAAATATGAAATCAAATTTTTTGCCCTACACACTGCTCAGAGGCAGCATTAACTAACATCACAGGTAATTACTAAGCAGTTACATTCCATCAAGACAACGCAGAAAGGCAATGCAAGGGATTTAATAGCAAGCACTATTAAAATTTAATTAAACTTATCCTTGTTTACACTCTTGGTATTTTTACAACAGCCTGTAACCCCTGTGCTGAGGTTTCTGAAATTTGTGACTGTCACAGATTCCATGCTGTAAACAGGGCTAAGCAGCCCTCATGTCACACCACCAGTGTGGCACCTTAACCCCACCCAGATACCATAAGGAACTGGGGCTCAGGATAAACTCTGATTGGGGGATTTTGTATTCTCTACCATCCCCTTGCAATGGCATTTTTTACCTGGAAAAGGAGGGGATTTGCCATCCCAACACACCAGGAGAAGGAAGTGCTTCACTTTGAAGGGAAGCTGCATTCTCTGATGGTTGCCAGGACCTGGGCTCGAAGGTCAGGAGCTGGGCAAGCATCAGGGCATGTATGGGTTCAGCATTCATTAATGCTGAATTAACTGTGTGCTTCCAGAACCTCAAAGATATATGAACATCAACCTCTCATATCTAGAACAAAAATATTCAAGGTTTTGATGTTTACATGCTTTTGAAGAGTATGTCCTTTACCCGGCATAAAAATCATCTTCCTGCTGTGAAACAAAAGCAGTGTTTAAGTGTTTAAGCTCATCTTACCAGCTGTTGTAAAATTAAGCTCACATGTGTGTACTAGAATGGTGAATATCTGCAAGACGAGAATTTTTTTTTTTTTTGCAAACAATATTTGAAAGCAAATTGTTCAAAGGCACACCTAAGACAATGTGCAAAGGCAACTATCACTTCTGCTGCCAACCCTGGAGATAACAGAAAGAATTAAGCACACAATGCCTCAGTGCTGCACTAGCAGTGTTTAGCCCATCTCACATGTCTCCTTGCAGCCTTTTTCATACTCTTTGCTCTGTGGTTTAGCTCAGTTGTATCCAGTGATGAGTGATAATTGGAAGCCCTCCTCCTGCCATTCTCCAGGACGATACGGAAATTAATTCTTGTACACTGTGCATTGCATACACCAAAGGAAGTTGACCCTATCAATTTACATACACTATAGGGGCCTGCTATCACACTGCAGCCAGCAAACAGCTTCTCTTATCTAGGAAAGACCCTCATTTGTTATTTCTTGCTGAATACACCCACTCCCATTATTTCTGTAATTCTTTGCAATAATAGACCTTACCCTAATGAAACCTGCATTATGAGAAGGTTATAGTCCTGACCCAAAGACGATTAGCTCTGTGCTCCATTATTGCTACATATGTAATTGTATAATTGATTTTAAAATTTACTTTTGTGTCCCCAAACCATAAAGTGAGCAGCCCATTAAGGGGGAGAAATATAATTAATATATCTATTAAAGAGGGGCAGGATAGTATTGCAATTTTAGGATTATGCAGTAAGTGTCCACATAAAACTAAGGAAGAAACACAAAAGTTAAGATTCTCATCATACTTCACTGGAGGTAACATGTGCAAAGGATGTGAGTTTTCAGTGCACAACAAAATCAAGCTCAGACACAGCTCTGTAAGGTGGGCCTGGTAAGCTGGGATCCAATTTTATACACAACTCCATGAAGCCAAGGGTAGAGTATTAGGCAGGCCTGGGCCTTTATTAGTCTAACGTCATGCTAATGAAACCACGAAAATCTTTGTTTCCACATTATTTACTTGTATGCATATGCTTTACAATGCATCAAATACATGAAGGTTATTCCTCTTAGTCAATAAGACACATGCTAGATAATTAACAACTTGTGTTTAAATAACAAAATCTAAACAAATAAAAACATACACAATGAGCACCATATATTTTTAACTCAAGATTATTTTTCCCTCGTTTGCACCTAGTCCTTAATGTCTAATTAACTGACAGTTTCCTGTCATCTAAAGGATTTGAGGCACACAGATCCCTGCATTGTCTCAGCTGTTAAGGTGGCGACATTCTCTTTTCAGACCAAGCTTTGTGCTGCCCTAAGAACTCTGCATGTGTGAGCCTACCATTAAATGTGGGCTTTCACCACTCAGCAGTCCTGTTGCCACTTGCACCAAGACTAGACTGGAACCTACTCAAGCCAGGGCAGTTTTTGCCACAAGAGCTCACATTGCAGCAGAAAAGAGGAACCTGTCAGTGGGGAGGTGGGAGAGAAGAGACCTGCTGGTGAAGCTGGCCAGGGCTGCTTCTCTATTGCTCCCCAGGGAGCTACATGGGGAAATTCAGCTGGCTTGGCCACAGCTGGCCTAGACACATTCCTTGTGGACTCACCTGGTGCCACAAATGCCATTTTGATGGCCTTCATCATAGTTTCTTGCAGCAGCCTAGCACCTCACGCCTGAGCTGCTGCAGCAGAACAGACCCCTGAGCGAGGGCTCACTTTCTTCAGTCAAAATGCAGCCATAAGTCCCACATGCCCTCCTGATGCTGCTCCAGATGGCTGCAGGTGCCTCTTGGGTCTGGTACCAGAGCTGACAGCCACCAGCATCTTCTCTGAGGATGCCTGAAACAGCCCCAATCCTTGGGGATGGTGGGTTGTGTGCCAAGCACCTTCCTGAAGAAACCAGTGACCTTCTGCCAAGAAGGCTGATGACTCTGAGGGTGACATCTATCACACCACGGCTCAGTGTAGAAGGCAGGCGCTGTGTCTACACTACAAAGTGTGCCCTGGAGTCTAGGACCATCCCAAAAATGCTCTGTGTTCTACGCCTACAAAAGAAAACTTACAGCTCCTAAATCAGTGGAATCATTGCCAGTAACTTCTGCCTCACCTGGGTCTGGCTGAAAGATATGTTCAGGAGTCAGAGCTTTTCTCCATTTTTAGACAAGTTCATATTCCCACTCAGAAATACTCATCAGAGAACCATTTTACATGGAAATGCCACTATTGGATTTGTGAGATACATTAAGGAGAAGGCAGTTGTGCAATTTGCACACAAAGTGGTTGGAATTGATCTAAAACAAACCTTTAACTTTCAAACTGGTTTAAGTGGGGAAAGGACCATTGGATAATTACATCATTTAACACATTGATTGTCTACAAGTCAATTCTAATGATTTCAGAAATAGAGGGTATTGTGCTTTCCTCATTTTTGAGGAAAGATTTTTGCTCTGTGCAGAGGAGTAAATGGTGAATTTTTTAGAAGAGACAATGTAGAAGAGCTGCAGAAAACAAAAGTTTCATTATGCCAAACAAGGGTTATTTCACAAAAGGTAAAAAAAATCAATGGGACACAATTAAACTAGGTGCATCTTCCCTTACAGTACAACAAAGTATAAGAAATCTAAATTATTTGTATGTATTCAGAATACAGAATTAAAGAGGTGGTTTATATCATTAGTCTGACCACATCTATTTTACTTTGAAGTTATGCATTCTCTCTGTTATGTTTGGTCATTTTCACTTGATCATTAATTAACAGTTGCCACAGTCAAAACCCTAAGATTAAATTTCCTTTTTTTTTCCTAGTTACTTGTACAATACTGTCTTTTTCTATCAACCAGAATACAAAATACACAATCATGTAAAAGGACACTGATGTTTTTGTATTGATGTAAGACTTCAGACCATTGGAGGGCAAACTCTTCCTTTTACTCAGAAGACAGGCCAAGTGGGATTCTTTGAACACACAGTGGAAAACTGAATTTTAGCCTCAGATCTCAAGACACTTAGAACCTACTGTAAGAAAAGTTGCATTCATTTAACTGAAGGAAGGCTCTTAAATCAATTTAGTCACACCACTGAAAATCCACGTGGACAATGTTAAATCAATTTGAACCCGGCTTATTTCAATTGGGCTTAATTCAGAAAGGAATCCATTTAAGCTGAAGCAGTATATGCAGGGTTTAAGAGTTTGTGTAAGAGTTTGCACAAAGGCATTTGCAATAGTTTAAGTAGATCAGCTTGGGAAGTAACTTCAGGTTCTGTCTACATTTAGAGCACTTCAACAGCACAGAAACACTGTAGCTCTGCACTTCCACTTTAAGGATACCAGAGAAATTTTCTTTCTTAATGGTAAATTAGTTTGGTAGAATGGTAGTTTCATTCCTGGTAAAAAATTGTTGTTAAGCCTTAATTAAAGTTTTTGTCACAAAATTGGGGATGGGGGGGTATCTCTACATCATTACATCCTGACATCAAGAATAAGATGATGTAAAGTGGTTATTGAGTCATGCAGCCTCCTCATTCTGCCAAAGCACAGCTGTGAGTGGTTAACAGAGGTTAGCTGGGATTCTCACAGTATTTCTTGGATAAAATAGCATCTTACTGCAAGAAGAGCAGCAATGACATCAGTGAAACTCTTAGTATAGAGAGTACTTCTAGGAATAAATAGGAATGTGAGATGCTGGGTTGTTTTTCTATTAAAATGGTATAATTTTTGCAGCACAAATACCCCAGCTCATTCGGGGGAACAATTACTCTCCAGAACCTGTCTCCTGTGGAGCTGTACATATTCAGACAAGCAGTCAGCTACCACCACTGAGATAGCAGAGCTTCTTTGAACCCAGGCAGGTTTTGTCAGAGTATAGTTAGATGTTCCTTTAGGAACTGGAAAAGAAATAGTCACCATTTACTCTCAGAACTTGTGCCTGGCATGTTGAAATCTTTCCTTCAAAATAATTATGCTTCTATCAAAAATCCAGCTTTCTTGGTAGGAAATGAATTAAAACTGTCTGTTTCTAATTTGGCAGTGGGATCTGACCTTGATGAAGCAATAAAAAAAAAATTTCAGATAAACAGAAATAGGAGTTGTTGCTTCACATCAAAAGACCTTATCTCTCTCTTTGTCCATCTTTTTGCTCTATGTATATAACTCAGAGGTTTGAATTGCTCTGACAGAGGAGGTCTTTGTGCTGTTGGCATAAAGATGAACTTCTCTGTTGCTCACATTGCCAATCCATTTGCTTCAGGCAAAAATAAGAAGACTGAGTTTACTTTCCTAAAAAAAATCTGGGGTAAGTCCATGATGTGGCAGAGTAGAAAACAGAGAATGTGTAACAGACAGCAAGAATCCTAAGTTAAGGATCTCCTGCTTAAAGAGTATATAAATCCTCCTTTTGTGATATTCTTTGCCGTGGACAACAGTGTTTCTGTCTCATGTAGCTGGAAAAGCTTGAGAAGAGAGAATGACACTCTGCACTCAGCAGTTGCTTGCAACAAGGGACAAAGGCTTCACTCAAAGGCACCAACTATTTCTATGCTTCAAAAAACATCCCTCAAACTGTACAGAAAATATGACAGTGGAGCATTTTTTCAGCTGGAGCTCAGGATCTCAGACAAGGTTATTGAGAGAAGCTTAGCAGAAAGTTTCCTATCCCAATATGTGGAAGTTCTTGGCAAAAACCCACCATGACACCATAAATTTAAGACCAGCAAGACATTCCAACAAAAGGATTTTGGTACTGCTGCCTGTTGTTTTTGCTGACTGACTGTAAAACCTTTTCCAGGGCCTCAGCAGCAGCAAACTTCAGCATCTTTAGGACTCTGCAACTGCTAATAATGTGCCTGGCACCAACCTTCAGTATTTTCTTACCTCAACAATCTGCAAACCCTTGCAAGTCTGGCTTTGTTCTGCCAGTACTGGAAATGCATCCACCTGCAATTTAGCCCATTTTTTAAAACAAGTAGAAGACCCCTACCCACATCATCCCCATCCAATTTTCATTCCAACCTGGACAACCTGACAGCAATGTGGCAGGAATTTGTGCACTGATGCTCCAGCCATTCTCTCTATCAATATGAAATGTCAGTAGGAAACATGTTTGCAGAGGTGACGACATTATCTGGGTACTGACAGATTCTGCCTTGTGGATGTGGCCAATGAAACAAACCAACAGCAGGGAGAAGGAGTAAGCTGTAAGCAGCACAAGAAATTGGCAAATGCTACAGAAAAAGGTATTATCCCTTTTGTCCCAAATAACAAATGGAGATGGCAGAAATTCTACATTCTTCATCTTATCAATGTGAAAAAACACAGACAGTCACAGCTATTACACATAGTATTATAGGAAGGCAAGAAGACATATATTTCTTCTGAAACTCATCAGATAACTTCAGTAAATCACTTGTCAAAATATTTTTGAAAAGTGAAGTTTTGTGGAACTGGTTTTTTTGCTTATGTTAAAGCAAAATAGAAAAATACATTAAATAAACTGAGATGTTTAATCATGGAGACAAAACTGAAGAAGATTATTCTGCCTTAAAAATAGAGCTGCAACTTGGAAGTGCATTTTTAGAAGTGATTTTATTATAAATTGTTCTATCAAGAAATATAATGAAAATTATGATGAAGCATGTACATTACTCAGTGACCAAAATGGTTATAGAGAGTCTGTAAAGGTGAGCAATTTAGCAAGACTTGAATTGTCTTACAGAGAAAAGTTGTGATGAAACTATTCTCCTACCATTGCTTGGCCATCAATCACTTAGAGCAGCCACTGTGTGGTGGGAGAACCTTATGCTTCAGGCCATCAGAGAACCCAGACCCTTAAACTGGAGAGTTTAGAATGTTCTAACTGTACTGGCTTGGTGGTCCCAAAGATTTATCTTTGCCCATGGAAGAGCATGGATAACTGTACCAGGCCTGCCATGGATCACAGGTCTCTGCTTTTTGGGTGCAGGGAATGTTTCAAATTTTTGTTCTCTTTTGCCTTGTGAAACCCATTCCGGTGAAACCCAATCCGGTGAGCAGGTCCTAATAGCCAGATCCTACAAAATGTGCTAAGCACCCATGATCCAAAATACAGGTCTCCAGAAACTCTGGAAAGGCATCCAACTTGGGGCTTTTGGGGGAATCCCAAAATCTTGGAAAATCTGCAATATCAGGAACCAGGGCAAGCAAAATTCAAAACCATGAGGATGCAGAGAAAACAACACAATTTAATGAGAGTGAAACAGGTAAAATTTAGAGGAAGGACAGATAAACAGGGTGCTGAAAAATGTATTAAGCACAGTTAGATACTACATCCTTTTTATCATCTGACAACTAGCACCTCTTTGGTCTACAGTTATATCCACCCGTTGGTCAAAAAACCTCCAACAACAAATGCAATTACTGAAAAGCAAAAAAAACCACCCAAACCCAGAAGTCTCCCCTTTCTTCAGCCCAACCCTCTGCAGGCTACATGTCACATCTGGTTCCTCTGGTCTGAATTGGCATCGGGCTTTTCCTCTCCCCAAATATTTGCATGAAATGTAGGATACCTGTACCTGGAACATCACTGTGCAGCATGTGAAGCTACCTTGAAATAAAATGGTATCTGTGTTTCACCTCGCAAGAGAAAGAGCTTTATTCTAAGCCAAGTCCATCTATTTGTACAGCCACTCAGACATCTCTAACAGCACCAGTACTTGGAATACATGGAGACAAACCCTATTTTGTTGCTGTTGCATGGACTAAAATACCCCAAATTCCTAAAAGGCCTTACTACTATCAGGAAAATTTACATTAAGACCCACTGATAACATTTAACAAACAACTTTTAGACAAACTCTCTCTAAGTAATGTATCTCTCCAGTTTGTATTTGCAGGCAACCTGAATATCTTTTCCTACCTGAGCAAGTTCTGGGGATGCACTTGCAAAATTAAGCAGGTTTTGATAAGGAAGAGCAGTAAAGACTGCTTGAATTTCAGCTCTACTAGTTGTTATTGGGTAGGCTGAAGAATCATTGCTTTATGCCCAAAACACTTCTTTAATAAATGCAGTTCAAATTAGATGCTTTCATGCACTTGAATTATTCAGTTCTATTTTTGTAAATCAACTCCTAAAATCTTAGAAATGCAAAATTTATTAGATAGGTTAAAAAAAAAAAAAAAACACCACACAAGGAACTATTCTTTACACCAAGCTTAGAAACACTTTGCTACTTCTTTCTGGTGAGCACCTTAGGCACAGCAAACCTATGCATTGACACCGTCAATTATTGACACCAATGAGCAGTCGCTCACCTGAGCAGTCACAACAGGGGGAAGGAAGGCCATCATATTGCTCCTCCAGGTACTGTCCCTTGGTGCTCAAAGGTGTCACATCTCCCAGCCCCTCATGCTGCTTGCTTCAGTTTGATATGTACTGGTGTAGGATAATGTATTTCTCACAAAAGGATTTGGTGAGAGCCTGATTGAATCAAACACATTCCACTCAAAGCTCAGAGTCACTGTAAAAAGAGAGCCAATGCCAAGGATCTATAATTCTTTAGTTTTACATTTGCAATCTATATTCCTGTTATTTTTGCTCTCCAGCTCCTGGAAAGCAGTGGTGCCATTCAGGGGTGATTCCCCCCACCCTCTCCTTCCCCCCCAGGGCTTGCATATGGTTGACACTATTTGGAAAACTGACTAACAGGGTGTTCACTTTTACCAGGCCATTAATTGATAACACTTAATTAATCTGCCGTGTGAGAGATCAAATGAAGATTGTGTCCCACAACCAGCAACATATATTGACTTTGTTATTCCAATTATGTGTCTGACCAGAACAGCCCTTTGGTATAAGACTTAACCTTTGAATCACCCTCAGCACAGAACTAGATCAGCTGCTGGGGATCTGACCTGAAAAAGACCTTGACACTGCCACAGCTCTCTATGTGCTTGAAAATGTTCCACCTTGCGCTTGTCATAGCCGTGTTCCTGTTGTCATTTGCAATTACATTTGCGTGTTGGACATGATTCTCTGATAAGCAGCTGATAATTAGCAGAGAGCTCTGATTACAATTTGCTGCTTCACATTGGCACACATTTTTGTTTATTTTGCTGTGTGGCATTGGATTTTTTTTTTTTTTCTTTAAAGAATGCCCAGAAAAGAGCAATTAGTTTCAGCAGCAATTGGGTAAATGCAGCAGACAAAGAGAGCAAATTGCCTTTAGCAGACAATTTATAAATCAGCTGTAGATTTCCAACTCAGTTTTTATTTTTGTTTCTGTGGGTTATCTTCCACTAAATTGATGGGCAACATCATCAGAGGCAGTTTTGGTGTCATTTACTATAACAAAACATAATTAAAAATATATTCATCAGATTTCCTGTGGCTTTCTACAAGAACAGTGAATAGCAGCAGCATGACGAGGAGTAGCAATTGACCTTCTCTATCCAATAATTTTGTGACTAAAATCTATGTTTCTTCTCCCATAGAAGTCAGTATAAAATCCAGAGCAGACATATCCAAAACTGCGTAGCAAATCTTAGTTAACATCCACCTGCCATGAACATTACATACCATTTTGTCAGACATGGATCTGACCAGGATATGGATGGCTATTTTATGGTGCAATTTTCTGTAATGCAGCTTTTCTCCAGTAACACCCTTTCCAACCAGAGGTAGAGGTTAGCGTGCAAATGTGACAATGAATTGCACAAAGATGAATTCTTCAGAAAATAACCCAAAGGATACTAATACTTTTTTTTTAAGAAAAAAGATCATAATATTATTATAAACCAACCTCATCATTAGAGTATAGAACTTAGCAATATTACTTGCTGTCATAGGAGGGAGAAAAAAAGGGGGAAGGTAGGTCAGAGGCAGCTATAAAAAACAAAAATCACAGAGAATGAGACTATTTCAGGTGCTCCATCTTGTCTATTATTACAAACTAGTGTGAAGTAGAACTGCTCATGGTTCTGACTGCACTGATGTAAAACCACTGAGATAGCTCTAAACTCAGAGAAGTCTGAAAATTTTAACAGAGAGACTTATGAATTTGAAGTTACTTTAAGAAGGCAGAGTATCAATTTGTTGTATTAGCAAATAAAAATTTGGTGAGTCCAATACCTACACTGTAATTTGAATCAAGGTTTATTTTTAATAAACACCAGGAGGGGTAGCTCCTGGTCCAAAGGATTAACGTATGGGGCTCTTATCTCTAGGCTGGTGCCTTTTAAAGAGGGTTCAATAAATTACTAATTTCTCTGCAATGCCCCTACATAAGAAACATCTATCAAACTGTTTAATTGTCCTGATTAAATGTCACAGGGTTCTAATAATGAAAATCACCACAGGTAGAAGCTAATAATAACTCACATGTACAGTGATGACCTTGGAAACATTTTGTTTACAAAGTACTAACCAAGACAACTAGTTTTCTTACTCTTTCCATAAAAGTCAGCGGAGTCTTGAACTTTTACCTGCCTGGATAACTTGGCAAGCAGCAGAGCTGTGCAGAAGAAATGCCTATGGAAGGTACTGCCTGAAATCACTAGTATGGTATCCAAAAGCCTTATAAATCCACTGTAGGATGAACACCCTGAGAAACACTCCTAATATTGGGGTGAATCTTGAACCCTCAGCCTTCTAGCTGAGGTACAGAACTGCTACCAAATGAACCAAAGGCAAATGAGAAACGTTCAAAGATAAATGAATATACGCCAAGGCTTATGTGTGCTATCAAGCAATAAATACACTAGGAGTAGGAAGTGCAAAAAGTAATTAAGGTTAAGAAAGAGGCATATGCAAGCTATAAAACATTAGATAGAGAGGAGGACTAGAAAGATTGCAGAAGGAAGTTAAGAGAGTGTAAAGAGAAAAATTAATACAAGAGGCAGAGACAGAAGGGGAGATTGCATGAGAGGTCAAGACAAATAAGAAGATAATTTTCAACTCTGTAAGGCTCAGAAGTAAGAAGATGGAAAAGAGTCTCTAGGAGATGGTAGAGAAATTTTATTCTGAAAAGCAGACACTGTGCTAAAGCAGATCAAAATCAAGTATATCTAACTCCACATTTGGACTTTCCCTGTGGATTCTTGTGGTATTAACATACACATCTTAGATAAAATTGTGCAACTTCCACAAAGGGCTGCAAAATGACCAACCCACATACACCTCATATTATGGTATTATTGGTTGTCCTTTGTAAGGACAAATTACTAACTCCATTTGGTGTGAAACCACATTTAGTGGGGTAGCTTAAAGTGTTTGGAAGGATGTCAAGTGACAAGATGCAAACAGGCCAGATAGGGCAAAAAGACTCAAAAAATGTTGTAAAAGTGATTTAATAATGGCCAGTCATATCAGTGAAAATGACATTTTAACTTCCAGAGGTCTCTTTTGCACTTAGACAACAATGTAGAAATAGGAAATGGCCAGAATACAATAGGGGACTGTGGAAGGACCTTTTTCATCCTTTTCTTCTTGAATGTGTTAATATTAACTATTTGGGAAGCTGCTGCTGATGTGAGAACAGGTATCTCTTAGAAGGAGTCTGTATAACTACATACAAGGACACTTTCACCTTCAAAATCTATATTCAAACTATCTGTGGGAGAAAAAGTCCTGGGCAGAATGGCAAAAGCAAAGTATCTTTTCTTTCTGGCACTAATGGGAAAGGGGTGGTGATGTGAAAGTTAATTCCCCTGTAATGCATTTCCCTCCCCACCATGTGGGATTTTAGTTCTTAGTATTTCCTATGTAAATTTTTTTTGAGTATTTACATTGAACAGTGTTAAAGTACATCACTTACCAAAGTTTGAAAAATACAGCTAACAGGGCACATACTTGCACATGTACAGTGGTGGAGGTGGTGGCACTACCTGTTCAGCTGGGGCCTGGGTAATGAATCCAAGGGAAAGGCTGGAAAAGGCTGCAACTGGCTTCCTCCTGCTTCTCATTACATCTGACCACTTAAAAAAGAAAGTGACTGTAAATTCTAATACAGCCTAGTCACCTTTGGCACTGAGCTGAGGAAATGAGACTAAACTGAGACAGAAGACCCCCACAAAAAAGTGTGAAAAATTGAAATGACAAGGTTGTGTTGATAGCTTGTTGAATAAATGAAGGGAATGAATTGAAATTTACATTTATATAGCACCATTCATCTACACTGTATCACTCAGGACTAAGGAGTTGGTGGAAGGCTTACTTTGCCAGCACAGCTGCACTGGGGAATGAAGTAGAAGTGGCTCAAACATCTTTTTCTCAGAACCAGACCTACAAAAACAGTGGAGAAGGGTGAAGAAGCTGTGTAAAGCTTAAAAAGGGTGGCAGTCAGGGAACAAAAAGTAGAGAACTTCATGCATGGAAGGTTAGGAGGTGAGAAAGGTACTGATTATTATTTTTATGTTTAGATCATGATTGCAGGAATGAAACAAAGAAAAAAAAAATCTAACCCGTTCATCTGTTCCAATCCAGGAACACCACCATTTCTCACTCTAAGAAAGTGAAAGCTTGCAGATATGGGGATTCAATAACTCAGCTGTTGCATTGTTACCAGTCCTTACAGTTAGAAAGTTCTTTCTAAAGTAAATCTTAAATTTTCTTCAGTTCATTTAGGTCTATTACTTCCAAATCAATTCTTGCTGAGCATGAGGTTCAACAGAAGAAATCGATCACTGTGCTCTTGATACCAGCTTTTTATATACTGAAAAAGTGGAACCGTGTTCCTGTCGGCCCATGGTACAGCTAAAGTGTGGCTCAGCACTTATCTCTGACCCTCATTTTTCCTACATATAATGCTACTATTAAAATACCAGAATACAGCACTCTTTCAGACTCTAAACTGAGATCTTTTCCACATATGTTTGATTCATGTAGGTAGTTGTCTGTTCGATGTTTGGGAAACAGGCTAGCAATTACTACTGTACACTCACTGATCTCTTGTGCACAAGGAGAATTTGCCAAAACTATATTTACGTACCTGTGGAACTCACAAGTTATTTACCTAATTCATCCTCCAGGGTCCTAGAGGGGAGCTCACCTCCAAGCTATTCTTTCATCTATCTCCACTGGCAAATCCCAAGTCATCTCATGCTGATGCTGCCACAAATCTCCTTTCTTTGAGCATTTGCCTACTAAAAGTTAAATGGCTTAAAAGCAGCAAAAGAACATCTGCAAGGCAAGAAAAGGTGACTGTTGCACTGGTACCACTTGCTGGTGCAATAGAGTTGGTTGAATTCCTGCATCATTCAGTGGTCAATAAAGTCATTCTTCCAAATGCAGCAGAACACACAGAACACAGAGGTCATTGCATTTTTCAAATAGGAAATTCTGAATTTTAGGGCTAATTGGGAAATAGCTTGACCAGTATGTCTGACATGTACATGCAGCAAAACTTTCTCCTTTCCTTGCACCAAAAGTCATACAAGTCATCCCCAAAATAAAGGGATTTTAAAATGGTACACAATGCTGCAAAAATAAGTTGTGGGGTTTTTTTGTGGTGACATTTTTAACTGACCAAATATAGGTTAAAAAAAGCAAGTTGCATAACTCACACAAGACATATCATCCCATATCCGCTACATGCTGAAGGTCCAATCCCACATGAACTGGACAGGCTGACATGCACATTTTCAAAACACTTTCTCCCACATTTCCTTCTCCCATAGTCCCCTCTCACCTACCACAGTGATTTCCTAACACCTATTCCCTGACCATCCTTATCCTTCAGCTCCCACCCTTTGGCTTTCAGAGTTGAGGTGCAGGCCACCTTTCAGCCTCCCACCTACAAAACAGCTCCGGCTACTGTCCCACTTCCCCACTGAGCACTCATCTCCAAAGGGTTTTGTGAGTTGGAACATTTCTAACATATCTATTTTCTTGGTGGTGGTGATGAGCATCCTGTGCCTCCTGATTTCACCTCTGCCCCTGCATCAGAGCAAGTAACGGCAGCAAAGGCTCTCCTTAGAGCATTCCAGGCTGCAGCCCAAGAACACCTGGTGAGGAACTGTGCAATACAAAAAAGCACCAGTGCTGGTACCATTAAACCCCTTTCTTGAGGTTCCTTTTACCCAGATGAAAACACTACTAATTCACAGGTACTAGTTAATTCACCATTTTTAACAGTCTTAGAATACATAAAGATTCATTTCACCATTATAATGTTCTTAATATATATATTTTGCACAACAATGGCAGGTCCTTGTTCCTCAGCATTAACTTCTATGTGTAATAATGTAGCATTGGAGAAGACAGTTTTGCTTAAGTGATTAATACTTTGCTTCAGGTCATAAATTTCCACTTTTTAAGAATTAAATTCCTAAAGATAAAGATTTTAAGATTTAAATTCCTAAAAGTTCACATTTTATTTTATTGTAAAAATAAACTCGGAAAAGACCTGTGACTTCCCACCTGGCCTCAGACCTGATGTGCCTTACAGGTGGGTTCTGCTGATGCCTCTGGCAAAGACACTTCGATGTGATACCAGGGAATATACTCAGTTTTGCTGAAAGGAAAAGGAGACATCAAACCTTCCTTTCTCCTGAACTTTCCTTAACTTTGCAAGTGCTTTCAATTAGCTCACAGTGAAATGGGGCCAGGTTTGCAGGCAGAGATAAACATTGAAGATTACAATAGCTCAGAAAGTAATAATACAAATAAGGATCTTTGCTGAAGCAGGATTTAAATAAGTAAAAATGTTACTGTTGCTCTGGAGGTGAAACCAGAAATGGGAGAAAAATGTTAAATTAAACTTCAAGTGTAGGTCAAATGTTTTCTATCTCGAGAGCAGACTCGTGGCCTAAGATACAAAATGTTGGGGACGCATACTCATATTGAGAAAACATATCCAGAAGAGGAAAATCCGTGTGTATAAAAATCAAATTTTGGAAACTATAGTGCAACATTAACCTGAAAGAGTCAACAAAGAGCAGAGAAGAATATGAAGAACTGTGTTGAGCATACATAGTCCATACTCACAGAATAATTAAGGTTGGAAAAGATATTTAAGATCCTCAGGTTCAACCATTAACCCACTGCCAATGGCACCACTAAACCATGTCCCTAAACACAACTGATACATATCTTTTAAATACCTCCAGGAATGGTGACTCCACGACTTCCCTGGATGCATATTACTTCAAGACATACTGGAAAGAAGAGGCAAAAGAAGAAAGTGAGTGGATGTCAAGGGAGGGAGGTTTGAAAAATGAGCAAGCTGTCTTAAACTCACCATTAGAAATTTAAAAGGACGCCACCTTGGAGTGAGGACACAGTCAAGAGGAATATAGCACTTATTAGTGATGCCAGAACCTCTCCAGAGGTACAACTGGCTGAAAAAGAAGATTTATTTCCTCACATCAGAAATGGGGAGGTTATTTGCTGCTTTGAGGAGGAGCAGTGAATGGAAACCAAGTAGAAAGCTGGCAAGACATTTGAATGGGAGTAAAACTGAGACTTGGAGATAGAATAATGGTCATTCAGGGACAGCCAGACTTTCCTCTTCGCCTAGTTCCCTGGGATAATGTCACTCTGAGCAAACAAAAGCAAGGTAGCTTTGAGAAATTTGAGGTGGCTGATGAGAAAGGAATATTTTGTACCAACCACCAGTACCAAGAATCCCTGAAGGTAAGTGGGTGAGATCTTATAAAAAGCCTTAGATGGCCAGGTACTGAGAAAGAAGCAGAAGCAAAAAGTCTGAGGATTAATAGTGTCAAGGAAAAAACGGACACAAATCCAAAAGCAGCTCATTGGAGTAGGAAGAAAGAGGGCTACAGTGCTAGGCTGGGGAAAACTTCTAGGCCTAGGCATGGACAGCTTGTTAGACAAAGCTCTCAGGCATCTTGTGAAAATTATAACATCTGTATGCTCATCTGGCATTAAATTGAGCTCCCAGTTGTTCTTCTACCATCATTTCTTCTGGGGACATCTGGAAGTGTCCTGGACCGACCTGGTTTGTGCTTAGAAGTGAGAGCACAGGTGGTGGACCAGATGTAGAAGACTTTGAAATTTATTCATGAAGAGCAAAGGAGAGTTTGAGCTGTAGACAAGGAACTAAATGGTGTTGAAGGTTCAGCAGGGGAGATAGAAAAGTAATGTATTAAATGCAGGAAATGTAAATTAGGAATGTGGGGATGTTTTATAGAGAGAAAGGAACAAGGAAATTGGAGGCCTGGGGAAAGCTCAGATAAGCTGAATAAACAAAATATAAGGAGCTATTGTGGCAGTCATGCGCTTGCACAAAAGAAAAATGCTCTTCCAAAAAATAGATTCCCTATTAAGTGATTTTGCTTGATTTTTTCATGCCACTCATGAGTTATCAATCTCCCCACCCATAAAGACAAATGTCGTATCGGCCCTAACCCATCAGCTATTCTCAATTTATCACCATTTAATATATATTAAAATGCTCTTACCTCTGATTGCAAAAACAAGCAAAATAAGGCAACATAAATCAAAAAGAAAGGGAAAGAGAGCTGAGGAGGCTGAAGAGGGAAAAGGGAGATCTGCTGCTCAAAAGAATGGATTTTTTTTTTCTCTTGATCTTTGCATCCAAGCTCTCAAGGCCTCTCCACCACAAAAATACTCCAATGGTCTCACACTGTAAATCACATCAGTAGTTTATTAATCCCCTCACAACACAGAAACAAATGCTCAGCCCTGGAAGGAGAGTGGGGAAGCTGCAGAGTAGTAACAAACTCAGCAACCCTGCGACTCTCTCTCTCTCTGATCCCATTATAAACTAACACAATATTTTTCTCCAATTTTCAGTCGGTATTGCAGCTCGCAGCAGAAAAGATACTGAAAGCAGCAGGAGCCAGGCAGAGGTGTCAGACTTCAGAGCGGACACTGCCTTGGGACCTGGGGGGGCCAGTAAATCAGTGCACGCTTGTCAACAGCTCCAAGCTGCAGGAATTACTCGAGCGAAAATAACAAATGGCTGTCATTGTGGAGCCAAAAACCTGTGATTATAATTATCACATCCCCAGTGACCTTGCATAAACTTTAATCCCTCTCCAATGGAGCATTTAAATAGCCTGCATCTACTGGCAGGGGACCGTGTCCCCTTAGTTGAAAATACAGAGAGTAGGAAAGAAACGAGCCACAAAGAAAGCACCAAGCCCCTCTGTGTCTTACAGCTTGTATTAAAGAGTTGTACAAGAAAAGCCCTGTCATTGTCATTTTAATTGATATTACATAGTCATCCTGAATTCAAAATGCCATGGTGGTGTCCAAACTCAGCTAATCCCAGCACCAAGCATTTTAATCAGATGAAAAGGTCAAATAACACCAAGTTTTCATCACTGCATTCAGTGGGCTGAGAAAGTGGGTATACAAGGTGTGTGGATGGGTTGTTGAGCCAAGGAATCTTCAGGGAGGAAACTTCCTTCCACCTTGGAGAGGTTAGCTCACCCTTGAAGGTCCTACCATGATCAAGACTTGAATGAATTCTTCAGGTTTAATAAAGATCTTTTTCCGCTGCTAAAATCAGGCATTTTAGCTGTTTGGGTATTTTCATAGTACCCTTACAGCCAGGACTGGATGTCTTTAATTACAGAATTAAGGACAGTTATCTGCTAGTGCCTTGCACTACTTCTCTAGGTTGTAAATGTACTTCCATCCAATATAGACAGGTGTTGCAGAAAACACTAAAAGCTCTGAATCTGAGGAAAGGAAAAAATTTAATTTAATTGAAAAGGATTTCATTGTCCTCATGTTTCTGATCCTGAAAGGATCCTTTGGGGAAAAAAAAAAATCTTTTCACATTGTTCTCTGAGTCTTCCAAAGCACATTGAAAGCATAGTTGGTGCAGGAATTTGATAAGATTGCTCAGAAATTGTAAGAACCAAGTTGTTCCATGATAGTCAGACAACTACTTCACCAGTATTGTTACACTTGCAAACCAGGTGATCTCCCACACAAAAAAACACCTCCTGGAGTCAGCAGATGCTCCCACATATAGGCAAACAGTAAATGTGGGTTTAAAATATGAGACTTTGTACCTTACATACAGGTGTTCACAATGTTTGCACCATGGTATCACATAAGAGTGATTTTTTCTTCAATATTGCTGCAAGAAGACAAAATGAACTTATTACTGGGAAAGAGCTTTGCTAATTGCACAGTCTTTCATTAGTTTTCAGAGATCGTACAACAATACATTCAAATTAGCAGTAATTTTAACAAATTCAAAACTTTTAAAACAGAGAAATCAGAGGAACATTAAGTCTTAAAGGAAAGCCATTTACTGAGATAGGGCAAAATTTAAGCATTTCTATATTAGTGTGTAGACAGTGTATGTAATCCCCTCCTGCACTTCTCCATGTTAAATAAATTAAGTAAAAGTCATCTACAACAAGAGGTATATTTCCTAAATCCAGGAAAGTGTACTGTCTAGAAAAGCAGAAATACTCGAAATAGATTAATTCAGGCCCACACTAAGTTTTAACTATAAATGTTGGAATCAGAGATAAAAATAACTAAGAAGTAGCCTTTATACAGTTAAAGGGCTAGAGTGGTTCACAAAGGTGCTTAGTTATTTAAGGTGGTTTTCCAAGTCAATAAAACCCCACTGTATATTTCAAAGGGTGACTTTTTCCAAGCAGCTGCATTAACCTAAACCCACATCCTGGCAAGCCTCTAGCAAGCTTTCTACATTAATGGCAGCCCCACTTGACAGGGCATTTGAAAACACAGCTACAGCTAAAACAAGTCTCCTTTCTGCTCTGTGTCGGAATTAGGATGTTCTTTGGACCAGAGAGACAGGGAGAGAGAGAAAAAGAGCCAGACCCTCACAGATCTTTGCATGCCTGTGACTCTGGAAATAAAAGGTGGCATAGGAGAGACAGGTCTTTTCAGCCACTGGCACAGAACAGGAACTGGATTGAATCCAGGTGCCCTCAGAGGCTGTGACACCAGGGCCACTCCACAGCCACCACACAGTAACAAATTCCACCAGCTTCATTCATTTGAAATGAAAATTCTCCATTTGCATCACTGCAGCATAAATAAATACATTGAATATAATGTAATAATAGCTTCCCACATTTATCCTCCAGTCAGGAATCAAACACCATCTCTCCTTTTCAGATTACCAATGTGATGCAAATGCATGAATCTAGAGCTGTATATTCCATGTGTTTCATGCATGAAGATCTGGTAAAATCCCTCTATTTTATCCCACACATTGGTGATGAGCTATCACCAGTTATCTCTCCATTTTGTTTCTCTTATTACACAAAATCCAATCCAGTCCCGCTCATCCAACACTTTTTCCATCTCATCTTGGAGAATGGGCAGATTCAGAATTTTTTTATTTTTCTTCATGCCAATAACTGTAAAAAACTGAGAGTAACTATCATCAGTGTTAGGTTAATGGTTAGACTGGATTATATTAGAGGTCTTTTCCAACCTTAATGATTCTATGATCATTATAAGGCCAACTTTTAGTTGGTTGTCTCAACTTGCATGTATATTATTTTGTGAATTCATCTCTAAGAAAAAAAAAAGTGCAGACAAAATCGACACTTTCCATGTGTTAATACTTGAAAAGACACTAATCTGGCACAAAATCATACATAAATACCTGATATAATTGACAATAAGCCAATGTTTACTATGAAGTTAGTACCATGGGAGAGGCTGTTAACCTGTTTGTTATCCTTTTCTTCACTATTATGGGAAAAATCACAAGCATTTGCCACCACATATTTTATATTATGATCATGTTCTGGGTATGTGTTTTTCAAAATTGAAATTTTTTAAAAATAGCTACTGCTGAACTCTGGAATTCCTTTGAAAGTATAGAAATTAAATGGTTATGAGAAGATAATTACGCTCTGTGAATGAGTATGTCATTTATTCTGATCTCAGTGGTCTGGACCTTTTACATAAGCCCTTTGCAGTCCTGTGTCCTTGACATCCCAGAAGGTGTGCAGTAAAAAACCAAAGCAGTGATATTTGTGTGATACAGTGGCACCAGGTGACCGTACAAATGGGCCATTTTTGAGGAGTTTCAATTTCAGCACCGAGCAAGTTGAATAAACAGCTCATAAAGCTGCCTTCACATTATGGGGCAAATTGCTCATCTCTGAATCACAGTTGCTCTTGGCTTCCCGTTCAGAACTCTTTCCACGAGTCCCACTGGCATTAATGGCAGCTCCACAAGCAGAACAAATAGACAATCATTTCATACTGAGAGGAGAATTTGCCCCACATGGTGTGTGTCCATCACACAAACCCACCTTGCACGGAGGGAGGCAAAAAACCCCTGTGAGCCTCCCCATCCCTACCTCTCCATCCCTTCCTCTCTGCTCTGCTGCCTGTGGCCACCAGCACCAGGCAGGCAATCTGACATTTTTAACAGCTTTTATCTTTTCATAACCCTGGCTCCCAGCTGTTTCACGTTTCCCTGCACTTTTCTGCAGCGATGCTGGGTTCACTCAAAAGACAACCCTAGCGTACTGAAATGCCAAAAGCAATCTCCAGCCCTGTAATATTTTGGCCTCCTAAAGACCCCATCCTGAGGAGAGGGTTACTCTGAGAATGCGGTGAGACCCAGATGAATAGAGATGTCACTACCCTTGAGTACCTTTGAGATCCTGTGTACTTGAGCTAGACAGGGAACTTCACCACGGCTCAGCACAAGTCAAAACTAGGTAGGAAAGAGAAGGCAGAAATGGGCTGCCTTGTCCTGGGTGAAATCACCCCCAGGGCTTCTGATCACCATGAAAATTTGGGTGTTGGGCAATGCATAAGGATCTTGGCACTGTAGTGTCTTTTCCCAGCTTTTTGGGAAATAATTTACTGACTGGGATTATCTATTTTTCCAAGTTTAATTTTTTTCCTTTCTAAGCCATACAGACCATCAGACACACTGGATAGAGTTTAAACACCCATAATCTTCAAGCACTCAACACTTTTTTCCACAAGAAAAATATTCCAAGTATTTGTTTCATATCTTCCCTTTTTACTCCTCTTTCATTTAGCTCATTCTTCAAGACACATGTACTGGTATGAAGTTCAGACTGGGCTCTAAGAGAGAAACATCTCTATTTGGAGAGTGGTATTTCTTTGCCATGACTTCAAAAGTGTTTCTGAATCCTAAACCTTTCACAGCTCACCCTGGGATCTTCATCTCAAGAAGCTTTTCTCCTGAAACTGTTGTTTTTGTTTTCCCAGCATTAACAACATCCAACTTGCTTTTTTTCTGAAAAAATCATAAATTTATCAGAAAATCTTCATCTAGAATCAACTCCAGTCAGGACTGCCAGCTTTAGTCCCAGGTTTCCCCCACAGTGTAGCTTCCTTCCTAAGCTGACCTGCCAGAGTCATACAAATACAGCAAAAACAAGAGCCTGTGTATTTAAAGGATCATTCTGATTGGTACAGTTATGTCCCAACCTTGCAATACAAAACCTATAGGTTGAGAAGTCACTTAAGAGACATGGAAATTGCAAGTACTGCTTTTTGATTTAAATTTTTGAGAGTGTCACCCTCAATTTCTCTGTCCTTTGAGATAGAAATGTAGTTCATCTTTCTTCTGGTAGGAAGCTGAAAGCACTCTTGTTTTCATTCCTGATTCATTTCAGCTCTTTTCTGTGTGGGTAAGGTTCATGTGGTTTGATGTCTGATAATGAAGATTTGGCACAGCTTTAAATGTAAGTAATTAGGGAATCCATTGACCATAACAAACAATGAACCAAAAAAAAAAAAAAAAAAAAAAAAAAAAAAACTGTTGTAGAGAAGGTACTTCCCAGTTGCCCATTATAGCAGCTTTTGCCTGTAACAATAATTCACAAATTTAATTCACTCAAAAAAACAAATACCTTTTTTTTTGCTTAAATATCCTAAATCAAGCATTAAATTACAGCTCTTTCAGGAGTGAACCTCATCATTAGCTTTCTTATGTGAAAGAGAAAAAAGTAATTCTTGAAGATCTGCATTTAAGGGGCAAGTGGAAGACATCAACACAATAAAATCCCCCAGTACAGTTCCACATATGACATGCCTGTGCGCTTATATATGCATATATATACATATGCTTTTATGGATGCATATTTCTATATTTTATGTGTTTACACACACAAACATACAGTCACCCTAAGAAAAATAAACCTCCAATGATAATGTGATCCCCACTAGCCCAGTACTTCAATTATAAAGCAATCCTAGCACAAATCCAGAAAATGTCACTGTCACATGCTTCCTTTGTATGCTGTTGAAAATACCTCCAAACTTTGGAAATTAATCACACAGCAATGCCAATCTTTTAAGCCAGGCATCTATGAACCAACCTCTTCCCTACTGAATGAATTACATTGAAATCATATAATTGCAGGCTGCCATTCAGTCACCCTTAACAATAGGAGACTTTGAAAATTGGAAATTTTTTTCCCATCTGACTCCCAACTTGCAAGCATGAAGCATACAGCAAAAGCTTGGTGCCTTTTAAATTACCTAAAATCTACATCCTTCAGACAAATGAACAGGGAAAAAAAAAAAAAGGGTGCAATTTAAGGGCAAATCATTTTGTGTTAATCCTTGGGAACTCAAAGCATGAAGATAAAAGAAGAAAAAATGCAGGTTTCACTTTGCTCATTATGGGACATTGACTTTCACCTAATAGTATGCAATTAAAATTTCTTCATGAGATTTCCTTATTGAAATAAGAAAGATAGTGCCGTGCTGAATGTGGTGATAGATCTGGTATAAACGTGCTTCCTGGACAAACTGATTTATCATGTCTCATTCCAGCAGTACTTTCTTGCTTGCTCATTTCTCATCTTATTACTGTGAAGTTGTAATTAAAGAGGATCCTCCCACAGAGAAGAGCTCTCCTTCAGGACAAGCTAAATTATAAAGGCACTGTTCTTTTCCTGAGACCAATTTAAAGGGGCAGTCTGCTGTGGGAAAGATGCACATCTAATTCTTGGGGCTTCTGGCTCTGTGATTTTATGCAGGTCTCTTTCTGTTAGATACAGAATAAATTTGGTTTGCAAACTGGGTTTCCTGGGAAAATATACCTCTGCAATTGACTATTTCAATTTAAATACAAAGACAATTCAATTAAAATGGTATTGAACCACTGCGCCTGATTTACTTTGTAGATACTTCATGTACGATCACTCGTATAATACAGCGAAATATTTCAGAGGGCACTGAAAAACTATTTAAGAAATAAAGAGCCTGTAAAAATTCTTCCTATTCTTCAGAAAAAATAGAACAACATAGCAACATCTGACCACAATCAACACTGACCATTATGAGATGAATTTGCCAGGAAGACACTACCATTAAAAAACACAAGCTGTAGGCATGAGATCAATTGGACAACCTAATATCCTTCCTCTACCAAATTCTCAGCCCTTCAAACACACAGACTTGCATCAAATAAATTAAAAATTAAAATAGAAAACATTATTTATAGTTCTATATTTGAGCTCATATCCTCAATGCAACAAAGTATTTGTATTGCAAGCAATAGTAAAAATCCAGTTTTCTTCAAGGGAAGAGATTCTGAGGAGGGACACTCAGTGATCCTGTTACTGAAGAAGGTTCTTGTGCCTTTGTATCTGAACACCTAAACCTACATATATATTAATACACGGTGCCCCCATTAGACTCATCCCCTCATTTTTTTATTCCCAATGTCTCTACTTATAGTAATGTGAATTCCAGGAATAAGATTTCTTCATATCACTTCACAGCAGCTGTTGAAGTAACTTCTGATGATTCCCTGAGGACTCTGGAAAGACAGAATTAGTGGGTGAACTTCATAAAATGGGGCAAGGAGAGAGGAATGCACTGAAAAATAGGGGTGAGCTCTCTGAGCTTGAAATACTCATCCAAGAATGAGAATCCTCCCTTAGTTATGGAGTATATATATACCTTAATATTAAGCATTACTGTCATGGTATCCTGCCTTTAATGTCAAAGTGGGATCTAAAGGAATTCAGATCTCTTGATAATGAAAATCCATCTGATACTCAAAAGGCTCGCACAACAATGAAATAGCCTTTTACACTGATATATCCTATAGCTTTATATTTCTCCTCGAGTCCATTAATTTAATTGCATCTCTGGATTTAATTTTAAAATATTTTATTGTAATCATAGGAGAAAGCAATAATTTATTAATGTGCTCAGTAGCACTATGACACAGTAAGGGCAGCATTACATTTGCAGACATATAATTTCAGAGCTAATTTCATAAAAGTATGGGTGAACTTGATCCTTAAATTAAAACCATTGTCCTTTGCTAGAGAATTAAGATAGACAATTCATCCTATGTCATATCTACAATGTTTTAAATGTGATGCACAGACCTGTGTAAAAGTGAGGTGTTTGCAGAAGCTGATATGACTGTGAGGATCTAGATCCCATGAGGAAGAAAAATGAAAGGACAGTGTTGTGCTTATAGACAGTGACATATTATAACTGAGTATTTTTATGTCCTTTTCAAAATATAAAACCTGAATTTTTATTTGTAAAAATGTTGAGCAAAAATTATCTGAATTCAGCTTGAAAAACCAACATCTGTTGTATCAGTAAATATTATTTCCTTGGCTTCTGTTTCTCCTTTATATGTTTTTTTTTCCCATTTTGCCAACAGAAGAGAAATTGCATCAAGGAAAACAGGAAGGAAAAGAAAACAACACAGCACCCAAAAATCCCACCATTGCTTGCTCCATCACAATTTTTGCTGATAATTCTGTGTGCTCTGTTAGTCCTGCAGATTGTCTGTGCTAATGAGCTGCAAATCTTCATATTCAAAAGTCCATTTCCAGTTTCACGGAGCACACAAGGTCACATCCACATGTTGTGATTCTCAGAGTGTGTTTCTGTGACTGGCTGCAAGTCCTAAAGAAGGGGTAACATCAGACTGGTGGCCTGTCACTAGTGGGGTTCCACAGGGCTCCATCCTTGTCCCTCTGCACTTCAACATCTTCATAAACGACCTGGACACAAGACTGGAAGGGACACTGAGCAAGTCCACAGAGGATGCAGAACTGG
The DNA here is from genome assembly GCF_031753505.1 of Anomalospiza imberbis. Lineage (NCBI taxonomy): Eukaryota > Metazoa > Chordata > Aves > Passeriformes > Viduidae > Anomalospiza > Anomalospiza imberbis. The sequence goes on along the minus strand of NC_089684.1, from coordinate 49,727,129 downwards.
GAGGAGCTGTGGACTCCCTCGAAGGCAAGGAGGCCCTGCAGAGAGACCTCAGCAAGCGTGAGGGCAATCACCAACCATGTGAGGTCCAACAGGGGACAGTGCTGGATTCTGCACCTGGCATGGAGCAGCCCTGGGTGTACGGACAGACTGGGGAATGAGGGGCTGGAGGGCAGTGCCAGGGAAAGGTTCTGGGGGTTCTGGTCAGTGGAAAGTTGAACCTGAGCCAGCAGTTTGGGTGCCACAGTATAAGAAAAACATTAAACTATTAGAGAGTGCCCAAAGGAGGGCACACGGACGGTGAAGGGCCTTGAGGGGAAGCCGTGTGAGGGGAGGCTGAGGGCGCTTGGTCTGTTCAGCCTGGAGGAGACGGAGGGGAGACCTCAGTGCAGTTACAAATTCCTCGAGAGGGGAAGAGGAGGGACAGACGCTGATCTCTGCTCTGTGTGACAGAGACGGGACCCAAGGAACGGCCTGAAGCTGTGTCAGGGGAGGTTTGTGTTGGGTATCAGGAAAAGGTTCTTCCCCCAGGGGGTGGCTGGGCACTGACCAGGCTCCCCAGGGCAGTGGGCACAGCACCAGCCTGGCAGAGCTCAAGCAGTGTTTGGACAATGCTCTCGGGCACAGAGTGTGGACGATGCTGTTCAGGGCCAGGAGAGATGGACTTGATGATACTTTTGGATCCTTTGAAACTTAGCAGATCCTGTGATTCTGAAATCCACTTTGAAAGTCCTTTTTTATAAAATTTCTAACACATTTAGATATCACATAAATGCTGAGGTCTATAAACAGTCACAAAGCAGTCAGAAAAAAGAAACATAACCATTGACTCAATGTCACTTTTAGTGAAGTAAACATTCACAAGAAAATCTTTTTTAAGGCTTATTCCCTCCTCTGATATAAACATCAGTTCTGCCTGAAATTATACAAGGTATTGGTTGTAAAGAGCTTTTTTCTTGTTGGATGTCTTAACACAGAGAAAATAAATAAAGTGACTTAAAATCTCAAACCCTCTCACTCTGCTTTCCAAATGTCTAGGATCAGAATAGATCTACATATCTGAATTTATAGAGAATTTCTTGTGCAAAAATTCTCTGAAGCTGCATATTGCTTGCCAAGCTTTTGACAAGGAAGAATTTGGTTTATGGGTTAATTATTATTTATTAACTTAGAGCATGGCAGATACAGCTGCTGTGGGCAGCACCTGCTCAGAGCCAAGTAGACAAGGAGCTGTGCTCTCACCAGCTTATGGAGTAAAGGGACAGCCAGAGAAACTACAAGTCCAAGCAGACGATAAGTAAAGCCAGAAGTGCCCATTAGCTCTCAGTCTCAGGACAGGTGGGGATTCAGACATTGCACATGAAGAATTACAGTCTGGATGCAGAGAATAAATAAAAGAGCATCCCCAACTAGCAGAATCCTCTCAGTCCCTACTCCCTTTTCTTCCTACCAGTTACTTCTGCTGGCTGACAAATCATCTCCCCGACACAATAAATTTGTTATGGAACATTATCTCAGGCTGAGGAAGGTCAGGATGTGCTAAAGGTCATGTATGTATTAACCCACTACATGAGAGTCCCCAGCCCTAGTTTAGAACATAGTCTTAAATTATAAACTATTGAACTAGCTATAACAGATCCCTCATAAACAGCCTCATTTACCTGACACAGCCTCAAGATCTGCCTGAACACCTTGATCCAGCCTGTGTCCTGTCACTCCAAGGTATTATTAAAGGCAAAATCCATGTTGTTAAACACTGGGCTTGTGGAGTTAAAGTCCCAAAGACAAGGGAAATGAGGACAGTCTGATTCCAGCACCAGCTAAATTTGGGTGCAGAGCTTGATCAGGGTCTGGTCTGAGAGAACCCAGTGCAGACCATGGCTACAGAAGTCTGCACTTGATTCCAAGATTACATCAGCACCTCTAGAGGTTGTATGTATATTATATATTTTATATTTTCTGCCAGAAACATGGTCATGGAGTTTTGATGCTGATCCATCACTTCTTAATCTAGGGGAAGAAAAGGAGGAAGGAAAGAGGGGTCATCTTATTAACATCTCTATATACTACCACTTACTTGCAATTTCCAACTAACTGTGAGATTTGGGACAGGAGATCAGGAATCAAAGGCCAGTAAAAGGATTGGATGCAAACAGCATTTTTGACTCACTTTCCTTGACAGAAAACCATTCTCTGGCAATTGTGGGAAAAGGAAATGTTGGCTTAGTGCAAAGAGCAAACACAGAAATCTTTTAAAGACACAGATATCTTGTATCTCTGCCTTCAGTGAGCTGTTTCTCCTTTTTATTCTCATTTTCACTCTCCGTCTGTCTTCATTAGTCTGCTGGCACTCTGCTAGGATTAGTGAGCTAGTTTCCATGGTTTCTTATTTTCACTTTCTATCTTTCTTTGCTTAACTCATTAAATTGCTCATTACTTCACTGCACTTTACAGGAGACATATTTATTGTATTAGTTACACAATGGCCAGATTAGTAAGTGATAGGCAGTTTGCTATTTGAAAGAACATATTCTAATAGCAGAAAGGAAATTCAGGAGACACAGATATTATCTACTAGTTGTAACATAACTGGGATAGCTAGTAACTGCTAAATGTTTACCCTTTATCACTAGAAATATGCTACATGATTATAAAAAACTGGTGCAGCACCCACATTCTTCTTGCTCCCCAGCAAAAAGAAGCCACAAGCACAGCTCTCAGGACCAACACCATCTTCACTTTCTCCTCTTTCCCTTCCATGACAAATTCCATTATAAAGGTGCCCAGACAATGGCTTTTCCCAGGTTTGGGAAGAGCATACATGAGTCTCCCTCTGACTGCTGGGGAGGAGAGCAGCAGGGACAACAGGGAGGAACCAAGGCATCACAGGCATCATCCTGGCCAAAGGATGCCCTACAGCATGAAAACTGAGCTCAAGCTCGAGAGTTTTGGCACCATTCCTCAGATTCCCACCATACTTGTGCCAATTGTGTTACAAGGATATTAATTCTGATTAATTTCTGGTACTTACATCCTGGTAAAATTCTTGAATAAAATGACTTTTCACTTCAATGGGAGCGCAGTGGGGCTGGCTGAGATCACTCACTCAGGCCTGTATTCAAAGCAGTTTTCAGTCCCAATTCGGTTTCCTGTGGTCAGCCTCTGGATTTTTTATTTGTTTGGTTTTCTGATTGCGCCAACTTCAGCACCCACTTTTCTGCCAATTCACCTTCACTGTCTATTCTTCATTTTTCTAATAAACCCCACCTCCTCATCCTCTCCATTCAAGTACAGTCCATTTCTCTCTCTGGTGAAGTCACCAAGGGTGCAGAACAAGACACTCTACCTTGCACCTCTCACTGACTCATTTGATCTTTCCACAGTTAAATCTAACCTAGTTGATTAAATTATGCTGAAGTTTCTCAGATGCTGAATGTAATCATCCATGCTCTGTCTCTTTAGTTTGACAGGCCTCCAAGACAGAATTCCTTTCAGCTGAATTAAGATCTTTCCTGCAGTTAGTGAATAGCATATACAGGGGTTCATGCCACGCATTCATCTTCTCTGGGAGTCCATCTATCACTTGAAGGTAATCTACTGTGGAGAATTTTGATCAAGAGGACGCCTGATTTTTTTTTCTTTCTTTAGCTGGTGGTTTAAAGAAAGTCCATTAGTTTTTAAAAGATTACCTTGGTCCCTTGGCCAAACTTTGTAGACATAAAGGGTTCATCATGGGATTTATGAAATGTAGCTTTCGCTTTTATCATTTTTGTATGGAAATGAGATTTCCTTTTTCTCCAGTAAACCCTGTGAATGCTTTTATTTTTTAGGATGTGAACAGGAGTAATTCCCTTTCACCATCCTTTAATGGTAGCCTTCTGCTGCCTGCTTTACCATTTCATTTCATACATTCTGGCATAGGAAGCACTGATATTTGCTAAGTTTGTCAGTAGGGCTTTTCTACAGTAAACTTTATCTTTAATTCCTACTGATAATAGTTTTTGTTCTTCAAAGTGTATCAAATCTGTCCAAGTGTGCTGTTCTATCATTGCCCTTGATAGGGAATATCATCTTTTGTCATCAAGAACTTGTTTTCTGATATTTTTATATCCTGTAAAGCCTTCAAGAACTGTCCCAGGTTTAAGAATCCTGTATCTTTGAATATTTTGTAGTCCTTCAATTTAATTAATTCTCTTTTAAAATATTCTTTATGCAATACAGCAAAACAAAAAATATATCTCCTCAAACTTCAAAAAAGAAATATATAAGGGAACAGCAGAATAACTTATATATGTAAGACAGATATGAAAAAGGCATTACTAAGGTTGGAAAGCACCAAGAGTGACCCATTTATTTCTCAGCACTGTTTGCAAAACACATACACTGCAATTCTCTATATGTATGTTGTTTCTTAAAAGATAAATGCTTCAGTAACCCCTGCTGCATAAAAATCTCACTGTTAAGCCTAAACAAGAAGCTGACTATCCCTGAATCACAAGCCCACTGGAAAAGGGAAGACAGAAGAACAGGGTTTGATGATAAAGGGAAGAGGAATGTGCTACTTGTAGGCCGGGCTGGTGATGGAGAACCCCTAGCGCGCGTCAGGCAAAGCCCTGCTCCAAGAAATGGTGCTGGGAGTTTTGCAAGGTGGAACTGGTTGTTACAGATTCTGATATGATGAACATGGATTTTTTTAATCGTTGTGACTGGAATTACTGTCATTGTCAGAGCTTCTTAGCAAAACCAAAACCTGCAAAGATTCATTTCCCTTTTTAACACCTGCATCTAAAAAATTCTTTTGCATTTCAGTAAGTTTTCTTCCTCTAATTTATGAACAGTAAAATACATGGGTAACCAAGGGAATACTTTTCCCCCTTACAAAAAAAACAAGACAAAAATCAAATATTTCTACTGTTTCTGTGTTAAATATTAAGGCTTTTAAAATTCAAAATTACTTTCTCTAGAAACCTGTAAAATAGAATGCCAGAAATACTTTTAAAATGGATTCATATTTCTTAAATTGTAATAAAAATTGATATCTAATTATAGAAAAATAAAATAATCTAGTTTTAAAACTCTACTTCACTTACTTTGTCTTTCATCTGTATGTCTTTGGCACCTGATGGTACCAAATTTCATTCTCTCTAGAGCATGACCACTGGTCAATCCTTACATCAGTTCTGTCAAATCAGGGAGACCAGGTTTCGTCTTTGAAACTATAATACCACCAGAGCCTGGCCTAAGCTGGAACCTGGCAGAATACACCTTCTCCCAGGGGGAGTAATGTCTGGGGGTGTTCAACCTGAAAACAGCTTAAGTATTCACTCAGAAATTGTTTCCCGAGGTGGGGGAATACTGACACATGTACTCTGCCTATAAATTAAAACATTGAAAATATCAAAACTCTATCAAATTCAATCCAAAAAAAAGCAAATTTAGGCCAGCTCCCATTAATCCCTTTTGAATTACACACTACAAGCAGAAAGCACAGCTCTGTGGCTCTTCTGTTACTACCTTTGAAGAGCAGACATATCTTAGCCAATAACATTTTCATATTTATATGAAGGTGACAACTAAAAAAATTGTGCCACATTTTAGCACATTATCCAACACATGTGCTGAAGAATCTAACACTTCAGGTACAGCACTTCCTTGACATCCATCACCAGGTGGTGGCACCAGGCTTGACATGCAGCGAACTAACCCACCAGAGACATCTGAGCCCACCCCATCACACTGATGCACTGCAAATTCTTCACACCTGAAATCTGCTGTCCCACCACAGCATCTTGCTCACCACACCACTTCTGCATTCAGTCCTATTTGGAGTGTCCTGTTTCCTATTCAGACCTGTTTCAGTGAAAGCTCAGCTCTGCAACACCCTGACCCTCTTGTCCCCACTTCATCAGAGCACTGACCTGGGAGGACACGAGTGGCCCTGCAAGCCTTGGTGTCCAGCACTACCTCAAATGTATTGCTGGATTGGAGCCAGTGTGTTTAGCATGTGACACAATCAACTTCTGGAGACTTTTAGACTCGTATGTTGGACAGCATTTTTATTCTGTGACTGCTCTTATTTGTTTTGACAAAGATACTGTGCTAATAAAGTTATCAGAGCTTTGTTTTTACTCATTAATGAAAGCATTCATTAGCACATCGTGTCTATAGATTACTGTGTGAAAATGCAGCCATTATAAAATTAGGGATTCTATGCCACTATTGTTGTTATTATTAATCGAAAATCTCTGATGGAACTGGTACAAAGTGCAGAAATTCCATCCCTCTTTCATCAGGTACCTGAAACTGTAAAGTGAGAAAGTGTGCAAAAAAGGCCTAATAACTCACCATATTCCCCAACCCTGCTGCTATTACAACATAACTGCACACCTTGTTGTATAGTATTACTTAAATAAGGCATTGATACTAATGTCCTAACCTTTTTAACCTAAAGGATATTTTCTTTGTTGCATTGCAATGCTCTAAATTGCAAACAATTACCCCTGCTTTCTTAGAAAGAGTAAATAAGGAATAAGCAGGAGCAATTAGAATAAGAACAGAAACATTAAGCATTAAGTAAAAGCAAAAGCAAAAGCATTGGCTTGCAGGGGACTTGTTTGTTGCCTGTAGAATACAAGATTATTGTATTCTTTGTTTAACACCCAGGCAGCAGAATGCAAGACCTGCTGGTACTTTTTATGGCAATCTGCAGTGGTATATCAGATGAGGCTCTATAAATACTAGTAAAAAACTATAATTGCACTCCAGAGCAAATAAACTTCTTCCAAGCACCGTAATCTGAATGCATCATACCCAAGTGAGTGCAGGAAGGGCTCAATGAATCAAGCTGTCCTAGACTCTAACTGAAAAGGTGTAATCTGCTTAAAAGAAGCACCAAGGGAACAGAAATACTATCAGTTTCAATGACAATAGTTATCTGGTTTATTTAGCAGTCTTTCTCTCTTCCTCAGCTCCCTGCATCCAAGATACCCTACAACCTTCTGCTGTCTTCTTGTCCAGGCTTCCACACGGCCTGAAACACACCAGAAACAAGGGGCTCTGTCCTGACACACCAATCTGGGAGCTTGGCCTGGCTAATTATTCTGCTGGTAGTAGAAAGGATTGGAATTCAGTTGTACTTATCCAGTACATGAGATAAACCAAAGCAACCAGGAGGAATTCAGTCTCCCAAACATTTTCTGCACAGGCAAGTACCTCATCACATGTGGTACCATGCAGACATGTATGGAACAATTAAAAAAAAATAAAAAGCAGATTCTCAGATTTCAATTACTTATTTAAACCACAATGAAAAAAGAAAATGGTTAAAATAAGCTATACACAGTTCTTTTCCTTTTTGAGAAATTTTTCTACAGTTCTATTTCTTGATAGTCAATTCATTTATACAGTTATAATCAAAATCTACTTCATTTACTATACTGGTTTGATATCTAATCTATTCAATGCAGTAGCAAGTTATAGATGTGCTGTTTCATATCTGTAAGATAAAACAAATGTTAGTCACCTAAAACATCTAACATATAAAAAAAAATACAAAAGCATAATGATGTTATCTTGTTAGTACTATATATATGCAAACATTCTGTAGACATTTCAGCCAGGAATAATAAGAGATCCTCAGAAGATAGGAGAAAGAAACCAAGAGGCTTTAGCCCAAACTACAGACCAGACTAAACTCCTATGGGGGAGTTCAATCAAATTTACACCACTCCATAGTATTACTTCCAACACTTTTAAAAATCACCCCAACACAAATAACACACAACTATTACGACAGGATTACTATAACTCACTGCAAGAAAAACGTAATTTACTGTAGTTCTTGTTTAGTCATGATTTTCCTGGAATTATCTGCTCATGTTAAGATTGATTTGGCTAGTCTATATCAGTCAGACAGCAAAAGCAAAACTTCTGCCACAGAATGTATTAACCCAATAATGCATAGGGAACTTTTTACTATAACACTTGAAGGAAAAATCCTGGCAGCATACTAAATATTTAATATTTAATATTGTAGCTCACATAAATGTAGGAGCAAACCAGAAAGATTTTAAAGGTACCAAAAATAATCTAGGATGGTTGAAGGCAGAGAAATTGCTAATAATAGCAAGATATTCTTTAACAATTTGGTTGAATGAGGCTCTGAGCAACCTGGTCTAGGGTAAGGTGTCGCCGACATCTACAACACCTGACCATGGCAGTGGGGGGTGGGAACGAGATGGTCTTTAAGTCCCTTCCAGCCTAAATCATTTTAGGATTCTACTGAGCAGCTCAACAGCCTTAGACTGTCTCCTGTGGAGCTTTCTCTGCACTCATGTTCAAGCCAGTGCTGGTACCTCAGGGCTGGTGTTTGGCACACTCAGCCCAGCAGAATACACGCACTCTTTTCCCCTCCTTTGGCTCCTTCATCTTGCACAGCCCATAAAATCAGCAGGACAAAAGTATGGAGATGTCCAACCCCTTCTCTGCCTTCAGGAAGGGAGAGTTTGTGCTAGGAACATTTGCAGTGACTCAGATACCACTTGGTCCATCTGACCTAATGGTATCAGTGTCTTTCCATTAATTACATGGAAGTGGCATCATTTGTTAAGCTGGTGTGAACGTGTGACACCGGCCTATCAGGTCCCCTTAAAAATACATATAAGTAGGCAGAGATAAAGGGGAAAAGAAGAAAGAGAAATCTTGAGAGCAAAGAAAAGAGGCACTATTAAACACTTTGTACTTATCTTGCTAAGGAAGAGCTTTGTTCCAGGGGGGAAAAACTCTCTCTTTCAAGCTATCCAAACAGTAAACAGCCCATTTTTTAAACAGTGGCGTATCTACAGCAATGCGTACATCAGAGGACTGGCATGAAGAAAGTATTTTTTCTTAGAGATAAAACAGCAGAAAGGATCTCTTGCACTGGTGATAATTTGGATCTTCCATTTTACTTGGATCTTCAGAGCAAATCCAGAAAAAGTCTAATAATCCCTTAAATATATATGTATTAATGTAGCGAGCGCGGGTCTCCAGGACGGTTTGGATGGATGAGAGATCTCTGAAGTCAGGTCTTAGAAAATGTGGTTTATTAAAAGGGGGAAAGGCCCTGCTTGGAGTTGCCAGGTGCAACTCGTGGCAGGTCCAAGGGGAGAGGGAGAGAGAGGGAGCAAGGGTTCCAGGTGAGGGTCCCAGGGGAAGATCCAAGAGAGGAAGGTCCAAGAGAGCATCCGGTCCCTCGGGCACACCTTATCAGGGGGCTTCGAGGTGGGCTGGAACAGGACTTGGGCCAATGGGGTCACAGATACCTGATACTTCAGGGGAGGGTGACAGGTGTGGGATGAACCATACATTGGGGGTGAGACAGAGCATTCCATTTGACCCTTGGACCTATCTGCAGGTAAAGGGCATTGTTTAATCAGAAGGGGGGATTGCTTTCAGCCTGGCTATACTATTGTTTTCTAGTTATTCAGTAGTCAAGGTTTGCTATTTCAAATCTAGTTCTCATCTCAATGTCTGTATTTTCCAAATCTTTTGCCAGGCAATCATATTTATAAGGTTTTCCCATTTCATCTTCCCCAACATATTAAGAAGTGTTAAGGGTGCTGATTCATTGCTTCTTGCAACATGTTCCTCTCCAGAGGGAAATAAAAGAGGTTTTGAAGCCTTCTCATCATATTTGTGTTCTCTGTTTTAAGGGACATCAGGGCTGCTATGCATTACCATTGTCTGCACACATGTTTTGGTGCTATAGTCCAAAATGAGGATATTTTCTACAGCCCAGCTGCACACAAATGCTTGAGCTCTCAGCCATGCAACCACATGCTGAGCTGGCAAGTGGCACAAGGGATAAGGAGAGATTCCTTCCTTAAAGATTCTAAAGATCCATAACCTAAAGGTCTTAACTAAGTTTCTTAGTGAACTTTCTCTCTCTGTGAGGGGCTCTCCTGCACCACTTAATTGCCCTTCAGGCTTGCCCACAAGACAAGAGATGGTTTCCATGCCTGCTTTCATTTCTGGGGATTCAAGCTCGCAGTGCTGCCTTTGTTCTTGGAGAGAGGCAAGACTCAAGGAGGCAGAGGATGGGGAGCAAAGGGGAACACGACTGCAGTTCCATATTGAACCTCTCCTCAAAGACAAGGATTTCAGCTCAGCTCTTTCTTATGCAGAGGTGCATGACCTAATTTTCCCTTCAAAACTTAAAAATGTCTTCTAGCCTTTAGCTGGGTGAAAATAGTTCTGTTGACAAGAATTCATAATTTGGGAGGGCATTAAAAAACAGTCTGCATTACACAGTGATGCCATTCCAGATATTCAAGCTTCTTCAGAGCAGGAAGCTGCCATATTAAATTATTTTTTCAATTTTTGTAATTTAAATGGAGAGATCAACATTACAGCTTTTGGCAAGCAATGGAAGTGAAAATAGACACTGTAAAAAACATCATGATTTCTCCTTCTCACGCAGCAACCACCCATTGATAAAAGATGCATGTGTTTCTCTCCTTCAAAGGCTCACTAGTAAATAATCATCAATTTACACATTCTAGCACAATACCTCTGCCTACAAATTGCTTCTTCAAAGACTTCCTTTTCCCCTGGAAGCACCACTTTTAAGTGTGTTGAAATTACATCTTATTCTTTTCTTTGAAAGATCTCTCACTGCACAGCCAAATAAAGAGAGATCATTTGCATAATTCTTCTTTTTAAATTACTTCAGGTTGATACACGTTCTTTAGTGAATTGTTATTCAGCAGGACATGGTAAGATGCAGATAAAATGCTATAGAAGGTAGAAGTTAACATCCTCAAATCTGATCAAATACCATTTCAGTTTTAAACTGATACTGTAAATCACAAGGGATTACAAAGCTCTAGTTTGATTCAGCTGTTGAAACAGACTTAATATCAGAGCATCCTTTCGTTCAACGAAAGATTCTGCTCTGAGCCATTCTCAGACTTGTAGCAAGCACAGATTATCATTCCTGTAGACCCTCAGAGCCCAATAGATTATTTCCCTGAGTGGGTCTGATCTCTGACTATATGCTGACTATAAAATAATTGTATTTAATATAAAATTATTGTATGACTGCATATACATCATATGTATAAAAGCAATTATAATTAAATAGTTGCTTTATAAGTCTATTTTCAGCTTCTTTGATTGCTTCAAACTTTTTAATAACTTCATAACTCAAAATGTTCTCATTTCCTTTTAAAAGTCTACAGATGTTATTTTCATTGTTGATATAAAGAGAAAACTTCCATAGGGCTTTCAAGAACCTTCACAAGACTTGTGCAAAGGCTTGATTCTGTTTATCAAAAAATGTGAAGGCACCCAAAACCCCACATTGCAGAGGCCACATCTAGAAAAAACATTTACCATTTGTGCTCACATGAATATCAAACCTAAATATCACAGTCTGAAAACAAGCATGGTCTTAATCTCATTGCTTATCTCTTACCAAAATTCTCAGGGCAAGCACACAAGAATAATCTATCAAGACAAGTTCTGCAGGGACCATTGCTTGGTATTGCAAAAACAATTTTGAAGTAGGTGCAGTTCTGAGCAATCTTTTACTGTTAATAAAAGAGCTGAGGCTACCAAAACAGTCTTATCTCTGGTCTAGTAGCACTTGGATCAAATGAAAAAAATCTCCAGCGTTCATTTTCCTCAAATCCAAATGCATTCACACACAGACACATCCATATCCTGAAAAAGGATATGGTAAGGACTGATGGACCAGTGCAATGTCATATATTTTGCAGTATAAAACATGCAATCTGAGTGTTCTGTCAAGCATTTTTGAACAGAGTTTTGAGATTTTCAGATGTTTGTCCCTCTTCTCTCTTAACCTCTATCTTCTGGTCTCAGCCTGAAATGGAGTCAAAGCACAACAGGCAGCTTTGCCCTGGTGTCATTAGAGAATGAGCAGTAAGAGCAGGTAGATGTAAATCAGGATGATTCTGCTAGGGTGAAAGGAATATTTCTTCACAGTCAGCATTAGGGGGTCTGGATGCAGTTCTTATGTGAAGAACAGAATCACAAATATAAGGGTTTGGCCATGGTGCCTTGGTTTGTTCCCACTGGACCTAGGCAACTTTCCTTCAAACTTTGGATAAATTCATGGCAATTTAACTCCCAGAATCAAGTAGGAGGAGGTGCATTGTGGTCAGTAATGCAGGGCTTTTCCTTTGAAAACATTTGAAACTTCTGTCTGAACTGATACAACCCACAATAAAAATCACATATTTTTCACATAGTTCCAAACTAAGCTCAGCAGCTGGACCCACAGTGTCTTGGGGCTGTCCTTCCCTCTCCCAAGAAAATCACCATCACTTTTCAGCTAGCAAACATCTCCTGGGAAAAATCTGACTCTGGGTCCATCACCCAGTGTTACACCTGCCCACTTGTACTGTTTTTCTTTTTCTCTGCTTCTCCTTTATAATTCTATTTACCCACTAAGAAGCACACTTGTCAGAATCCAGGCTCACCGAAAAGTCTCAGTGAGTCAAGGATGTTGCATGGCAGTATCAAGCGTAATAATTAACACTATGAAAACAAAACTTAACTGCTACTTCCCTCTTAGGTGACTTAACAAATAACATTAATCTAGAGCACAACTAAGTACATTTTGACACAGTTCTTCACAATAGGGGTTCAATTACCCACAGCTGATTTTTTTCATTGTAGTCATAGATTTAATACCATACTAATGAGTCACTGAAGAGCAAACTGATGGGTAGTTTCATTCAGACTAGAGATGCTAAAAATATTTTCAGTTAAATATTCTTTATTCTGAGATATATTTTTGTCAGAATATAAATGTAAATTTGCAGTTAAGTATTGATTTCAAGAATTTATCAAGAAAAATATTTCACGAATCAGGATGGATTCTCCAAGTACCTCAGGGAAAAACCAAAACAAAACTCAGTTTTTGAGCAAACTCAAAACTCTGCTTTGTTGACTGCAGATCTGGTATTTTAACAGAGCTCTGTTTTAGAAAATAAGTTTGAAGAACTGTAATTTCTTTCAGCACAAACTAGAAAATACTTCCCAAAATTTCTGTGAAATGGAGTACTTTGATCAGCTCTAACACTGCCTCCCTACTTTAATTGTCTGGGAAATAAATACTGTCATTGACAATGAATTTTGGCAGGTTATTTTACCATTCCCTGAACATCTGATGGGGAAAAAAGCAGCAAATATTAAGTGATATCTAGTTGAATGTTTAAATTGTATTCATTGCATCTGTTAAATGGACTATGCTGTTTATAGACAAATGTTGATTTACTTTTGTGTGTTCATCAATAGTTTTGATCTTGTATTGATAACCTAGTTTCAGCTATATTGCTTCTCTATTGGAATGAAATACTGCTAAGTTTAATAGTTATCTTGCTACTTGAGAAAGTTTTAGGAAAAGTTGACTTAGACAACACAGAAAATGGGAAAATAATAGTGCCAAGAAAAAGTTAGAAGATAAAACAAACCCTAGGAAGTACTGGGAAATTAAAAATCAATGTGCATGATGAGATCAAAATATATATTTAGGAGACAGTTACAGCTACATCTTTTTAAAATAGATGTAACTTTGGTCCAAGGTCTGAAAGCTGTCAACTGCCAAGTTCTAAGTAAAATTCTTACTTTCTATCAAAAAATATCTTTTAAAACAGCCCAAGTATGATTGTTCATCTCAGTATGGCTGTGTAGAGGCTCAGAAGTTCTCTAAAGTTTCTATTTCCAGTAGAACTTTCAATCTCTCAATAAATATGGACTTCTGGGTTGAGGCACCTATACAATTTCTTTAATTATCCAGGATCTTACAGTGATCTCAGGAAACTCAACATTAAACATTACTGACTCTGCTACTGACAAAAATGCTTTTGCCTTTTTGAGTCTATTCAAGCATCAAGAAACATTCTTCTCAAAATGAGACAAATAAGGAATCAGAAGACAGCTGTGGTGTTATGCAGAAGATTCCAGTTTAGCTTTTTGTGCTGGGCAGTTACTAGAAATAATCTCCTGGAGTTAAGGGCCTGACCCAACACGAAAAGTGCTCAGAAGTTTTCACTGATTCCTGTATTCTCTGGACCAGAAAAACTAATTGCTACAGAATAACTCTTTCTCATGTGAGTAATCCAAAGTAAAGCGTTCTCCATGCCTGGAAATCTGCACCTGGCTCCAGGGATGTGCAGTGTCACCTCTGCCTCCTCCTTGAGCTCCAGGTGTTTCAGAGCACAGAGGAGAGAGGGCTCACAGCTTTTGTTATTATGCAGCTCTTTCTTACAGACAGCTGTGGGGAAAGAGAGTTAAATGACCAACTGGACAGCAAGCCATCCTCCTATGAAATCAGTCTGAAACACCCCTGGATATTGGGAAGACTCAAATAAGAATTTGTTTTACCCCAGTATGAGACTCAGTGATGCAGGTGGATTTTTTCCCTTATTTTATAGCTTCATTTTATGCCAAGCTAAAGACATATCTCACCTAAAGTTTATGCACAGTTTCTTTCCTCTTCTTTCTAGAAATAGTGTTTACATAATATAAAAATTGTTAAATCATAACAAAACGCCACAACCACATAGTCCCTGAGTAAACCAGAGTCTTGTTTTGGGATCATCTTCCTCCTACTACTTTTTTCCAGTAAGTCAGTGGCCATGTGCTGAGACTCAAGCAATTCCTAAGTGACATTAGAGGGACATTTCTGAAACCTTCTCTTAGCAGAATCTTTAAGCATTTTCATTTTTAAAAAGCTACTTCACAAGATCCCCTCTCCCTGAGACTGAGGCTTCAAAAAATCAAATATGATGAATAAAATAAATGAAAGGGTGCAAAGTGTGGGAGAGTTCCCTGTAAAAAAGAATTTTTTTTAAAGGAAAAAAAAGGGAATTTGAAGGCTGCAGTGTAGGAAAAGTGTTGTTTATAGCAAACTGTGATATGCAAAGAAAATTGGCCAGGTGAAAGCATATGATTGTGTTACAGCAAACGCCAGCTAAATTAATATCTGGCACCAAATAAATCTCTTAATAAAATTACTGCACTCTCGTCCCCTACACACTCTGCATATGTAATAAAACTCTTTAAAATGAATAGCTGATAAGAAAATGAACCTGCTCAGGGAATGAATAAACACACTTTCGCATATACACACAGAAACACCAAATGGTGAAACATACTCATAGTGATTATCAGACTGTTAAAATAATAACCCTGTGAAACAAATAAATCTGCCCCACAGCAAATTATGTCTCTGCTGTACTTATGGTGAAACCTTCTACAAACACCTGATAAAGGAATAAACCTTTTAAAGGAATAAATTGACTGTACAGTAAGGTTATCCGCAGATTTACACTGGACTGCAGTGATAAACCTTCTTTTTCATTAGTCCAATAGATCACAGGATATACAGTACTTACAAATGTTTCAGCATTAAATATAAGCCGGAATGCTCTGCTGTATGTATGCATTTGAGGGCAGGGGGTCAATAAATAGACTGAATGTTGCTTCACAAAATATCTGTCAGTGTGCATTAGCAGAATACCTGATGGAGAGATGAGCTGGCTGTAAAACATCCCCTGCACAACCAAACCTCCAGCCCACAGACATTAACAGGCAGCCTGGAGCTCAGCAGGGCTAAAACTCACATGAGTTATTTAAATGCTTAACACCATGCACACAGAATTTTTATAAATAAATAAATTTAATATACATTTCTGCTGGTGGGTTTTAACATTTCTAGATATGTCTGGCCCAAGAAATTGGAGGACCCAATGCCAGAGACCTGTGCCAGGCTCTGAAAAATCAAAGTGCAAGAGATGCTGTGAGCAAAGGCTACAGTAGAGCTACAGGACCTCCCCACGGCCATGACTCCCAACATGTCCTTGCATTGCTCCTACGCAGAAAAGGGAATGAGTTAGGAATTAGGCCCCAGCTCCATCCTGGGGGACAAGAGCTGTTTCTTAATCATAATCTCTAACAAAACGCAGAAAAGAACATTTCCCTCAAGAAAAAAAAATCCAAAATCATCACTATTGGATAAGCTGTTATCAAATGAGTCCTACATTAAGTATGGACAGCTTTGAGGGCCAGAAAAAAAGAGGTTCATCACTCCACTCCTCACTAGGCAACCAAAGGAAGACAAGAACACTCCTTGCTCATAAAATTACAGAATGGCTTAGGGTTGGAAGGGGCCTCCAAAGGCCATTTGGTTCCAACCCCCCTGCCATGGGCAGGGAAGCCTTCCACTAAACCAGGTTGCTTAAAGTCTGGTCCAGTCTGACCTTGAACCCTTCCAGGAGTGGAGCATTCCATCCCAGTTATCCCTCCCAATTTTTGGCAGACACTTTTAGTGGCAACATTTGAGACTCAAATGCTCAGGACAACAAGGCCACACAGGGCTCTGCATGGGAAGCACAGAGCATCCTCTGCCCCAGTCCTGCCACTGCCCCTCCTCATGCAGCCAAGTGCTTCCTCAACCTATTGGTGTCAACCACATAACTAGGCTTAATAAATTCTTAAAAACACACACCAAAAAAAAGTAAAAACTACATGTTTAAATTCCTAGGGAGCAGAGGCAAATCAGCCCCCAGCCTCCTGGATCAGTCTGTTGACTCAGCTCAAGCCCTGAGCTAAAAGAAGGTGACGAAAAGGAATAAGAAAGAGTGAGAAAACTTCTATGTTCTTGCCACTCTTCCAGAAAAGGGGAGGGACAAGCAACTAATGTGGAGAACAACTAAGATGAAATGTGATGTTGAAATGAATAAGTAAGTTCATTATATTCTACAACATGATAAGACTTTGCAGGCCTGATTACAACATTAAGGGACGGTGCTGCAATATTATAAATTACAGGGTGAAGCACTCCTGTTTCTGTCTCTATATTTCTAAGGTGGGAGAAGTTAATTATTTTTATAGGTCTAGATATTGCAAGGATGAGGATATCAGAATATCTTGTCATCAACTCTAAAGACAGCAGTGAAGAAAAGGAGGAGGGGAAGGGGCAACCACCCCATTTAAAGAAAATTATTATAAAAATACTAAAAATGATATATAGATTTTTTGACCTACATCAGTCATTTTTACATGCCTAGGTACTTCCTGCCTTGTCCCCATAAACCATCAGTCTGTTATTTTTCATGAGGCTGAGAGTAAATGGCCAAAACTTGAGACTTGGAAATAAAAAAAAAAAACCAAAATAAATAAAATAAATATATAAATAAAATCAACATGAGCAAAAAGGTTAATGGGAATTTGTATTCTTTTATTATTATTAAGGAACACAGGGAGAAGAACAGCATTTCTAGCACTCTAAGTGGCCTGTGGTACAATCAGTAACCCTGAAGTATATTCAGCAATCTTCTTTTTTTTTTTTTTTTTCAATTGCCCACCGCAGCCTATATTACAAATACATAAATCATAATGTTTCAACAAAAGCAAAATTTAATTTTCTCCTTTCAGCTGTTATCTGGGCCGGGTGGTATATGGCAGGCTGCGGCCAAGTCATTTATTACACTTGCTGAATGGATAATGGCAGGGAGAGTCTATTATACCCAGCTTTGTTAGGGCTCTGAATGTGCTACTGAAACCTGTGGCAGTCTAAATCTCTTTACATCTGTAATAGATACACAGCACTCTATTATTTCATGCCAGAGCAAAATTAAATAGTTGTGGGGAGGGGGAAGAGGAGGAAGCAGGGCTGGGGGGGAGCAGAGGGGCTCTGGGGATGGCGCAGGGCGCTTTGCTGAAAGCGTGTGAAAGGCTCTGGGACTCGTGCTCATCTCACAGACACATTTTTGGTTTGCTTTTCCAGAAGCCAGTCTTAAACAGGCACTGCCTCTGTGCTCCTGCGGGGAGAAGCACCTCCCCCAAAGGGGTATTTTGCAGGATAATGACAACCCTCTCATGCCCAGCCATGGTGCAGCCCAAAAAATCTTCTCTTGTGCCCATGTTCCTCCCTCCCTGGGGGTATCCATTTGTCCTTGGCATTCAGTGTGTGGGCAGCACCTGCTTCATCAGCTTTACCCTGGCACCCTGTGCACCAAAGGGGTGTGGAGGGAGCTTGCGCTGAAGCTGGTGCCCACAGCAGTGCTCCCAGGCTTGGGCTGCAGAAGGGACTCCTTCCTTTCACCATGTGCCAACACTGGCTCAGGAAAGCACTGCCATCCCCTTTTCCTCCCCCTCCCACCAGAAAGAGGCAGCAGGCAACCTCCCATCTCTGTTGGTAGCTCCCTCACTAGTGGCTTGTCTGACAGCCTGTCCTCAGCCCAGGAGACCAGTGCCCTGAGATAATGCTCATCAGGAAAAAAAAATATTATTCTGCTAATTCTGAAAAGAGGAAACCCTAGATTTCTAGACAAATTATTATGAAAAATTGAGTTTTGTCCTTGGAGGGTTTGTTTGCTGCAAATTTTATGGGCAAATGCATCAGCAGACATAGTTTATGTGCAAACCAAGGTTCACACAACCTCCTCTGGTCACAAATTTGTGTTTGGTTTGAGTACAAGCCCAGCCTGTAAAGCAGTCCCCAGGCAGAGGCACACTGGCTTGCCACCAGCACAAACACACAGGCCAGAGGCTGCGGGAGCTCTCCAGCTCAGTAACCTCTCACATGGGATTTGCCTGGCTGCCCAGCTCAGGAGGAGTAGGTTACAGAGAGGAAGGGCTGATTCTTCAGAGCAGGAAGGTGCTTTCTTGGTTATTAGACCTGCTGTCCTCTTGACAACAGAAACCATTAGCCACTGGAAGGCAGAAGGCAAAGCCTTCTGTGACAGTGTCTGTGCCTTTCCAGGGTGTTTGTGGCAACAACACTTTCTTACACTATTCCTGTTCTGTCACGGACCATGCTCTATATATGCACTTTGTGGAGATAGGATTGCATCCTTCCCACAGTGCCTCCAACCAACAGCTGCAAAAAGAGGGACAAAGCATCCCACTGGGGCTCCAGCAGCCCCCACAACAACAGCTGGGTGGGACTTTGGGAAATGCAGTCCCTGGGTTGTATTTGAGGTATAGAATCTTATTATCGTATAATGGTTTGGGCTGCCCTGGAGAACATCGGCTGTGCAAGAAGACTTTGCACATGTGGAGAAGGTGACACATGACTGACTGGGTTAATGCATGTGGTTGCATTTCCCTCTGGTGGCTGAGATCAGTGGCTATGGAAATTGCTGGCAGAGTTCTCTCCAAAATCTTCTTTAGTTCACATGGAACTAACCCATATCACAAGTGTGGTAACTGTACACAAGGTGGTTTTCATTACGTGGCCGTATCTCCTAGACAGCACCTGAGCTCAAGCATTCAAAACATAGGCCTCTAAACAAAAAATCACAAAAATCACAAAAATCACAAAAATCACAAAAATCACAAAAATCACAAAAATCACAAAAATCACAAAAATCACCTTGTTAAGAACCATCTCCTAGGAAATACTCCTAGGAAGCAGCAAAAGAGAGGTGTGCCTTGAAGCAAACAAAACTGGCTGGACCTCTGCTGCCCTGCACAGCATCCATGTGTTAACACAGCAATGCCCTTTGCAGTGCTGTGCCAAGGGACCCAAAGACAACCAAATTAGAGACAGAAAAACAAGTTTCACTAAAGTTAGCCCAGACAATCTTATTATTCCCACCAATAAAAAATAGACTTTATCTTTTAGCTCCCCTTAACTCTATTATCAAGCAAGAATACTCTTGCTGCTTTGCTTGTAATAACATTGTCCTCCTCTCAGATAAAAAGAGACTTACCCCATCCTCCTACCTGCCAAATCTCCTACCCTTCTCAAGCAAAAGGATTAAAACTGCTTCTGAGTGAGGCTGCAGTTGCTCTGTGCCTGCTTGCTTTTTAAAAAGCCATCTTATCTATGTTCAGAGAAGTAGAGGCTGTTCCCTCACTGTGTCGCTCTGTTATCGCGAGCGGGCTCTTTCACCATCCCGCTTCCGAAGCAGATTGATTCAATCTGCAGATAGCAGTGTCCCACTCCCTGCAGCCCCACAACTCCAAATGTTCCAGCAGAACATTTTGTCTTTTATCATTATAAGGGCTCACACAGGGGAGGGGGCTGTTCAGTGCTTTTTCTCTTGCAACAGAGCTGAGGAGGGGCTGATAGTTCCTTGATTTTCAGGGGAAATCCATTGACTGCTAGACAATTTGTTTCCATGCTCTGAATCATAGGATGGTTTGGGCTGGAAGGGACCTTAAAGATCATCCAGTTACAGACCTCATGCCATGGACAGGGACACCGTCCACTAGATCAGGTTGCTCAAAGCCCCATCCATCCTGGCCTGGAACACCTCCAGGGATGGGGCAGACACAGCTTCTCTGGGCAACTTGTTCCAGTGTCTCACCACCCACACAGTAAAGAATTTCTTCCCAATATTTAGTCGAAACCTACATTCTATATGATTAAAGCCATCCCCTCTTGTGCTACCAATCCATGTCCTTATCAAAAACCCCTTTCCAGCTCTCTTGTGACCCCTTTAGGTCCCACAGACTGCACCGGTGAGCAAGGAGGTGAAAGGAGGGATGTTTGATTCATGGATTTCTAACTCCCTTTTTATAACCACTGCAAATCTCCAGTACTGATGACTGTCTGTGCCCATGTTCCCATGATTAGAAAGCCAACGTTTTGGATCCTGCACAAACCTTACTATAAGCAAAGACCAGGAATGCCTTAGCTTCTAGATAAAATCATGTCTTTATCCCTCCCCACTGCAAAGTTTTACTGAAACATATGACAGAGTGGCACTGATGCTCTCCCAAAGTATCAGACCCCAGCCCTGAGCTGAAAAGATGTTTTAGACAGATTTTCTGCATCTTTTGAATTTTTCAAGGGCAAGTATGCAAGCAGTTTCAATAAGAAATGTATGACATTGGCTATACATATTACATCAGCCTGAAATGGAGGATTAGTTCTAACCTGGATTTAATATTTGAAAAAGTCCGTTTGCATCAGATAGTTTGAGAATTTCACCAATTTTGTGCTTCTTATTCATAAAAGAATTGAAGGATAAGTAGCACCACAGGGCATGAAAACAAACTGTTCGTGTTGATAAGCTTATGGAGGCCAAGTGCCTCAACAAGTCAACACACACATTCATAACATTGCATATGTTCCCAAGACTGTTTGGCACTTCCTCAGGGTTTTGCAAATTTGTTGGTGACAGAAAGGTGAAAAAACTGGGATCAGAACATCTGCCCTCCTTAAAAAAAAAAAAAAAAAAAAAAAAAAAAAAAAAAAAAAATCAAGGGTAAACTCTTGCTTCAGTATTCTGAATTTTTATTTTTCATTTTATGAGTCCTACTGCTTCACAAAAGAGTGCAACCAGGCAGAGGAGGACAATTTGCCACAGCATCAAAAATATTTCCCTTTGCAAATTTTTCTTTTAAGACAATCTGGTATTAACCTTCTTGTCATCTTTTAATTGTTCAGTGTTCTCTGAACCTTCCTAAATTGCTGCCAATGACATTCAATAGAAATGAATATCAAAGAAAAACTGTCCCTGGTGGGACTTTCTCTGCTGTGATAACTTTCTTTTCACTGAACACCACCTTATTCTCATCTCTCATCACCTCATTCTCATATTTCTTACTCAGAACAAAAATTTCCCAGCTATTTCACCCATTTTCCTGGCACTTATTGTTTTCTGCCCCAGATTCTCATATAATAAAAGTGTACCAGATTCCAAATATTGTCAATGAAATTTTTTTTAACTTCTTACTCCACTTAAAATCATTGTTAAGGATAACCAGAACTCAACAGTATATACAACTATCATATCTATGCCCATGTTATACACAAAACTGAAAAAGCAGCAGATGCATCTGTTGACAGCAAAAGACTGAGAAGGAATGGGTCACTTTGGTTGATTGGTTTTCCACATCACTTTTACCCTTCCACAGAAAATTTCTTGTATTATGAGAAGGCATCACTGAAACTGCTGTGGCAACCCAGTTTCTGGACTAGTTGAGGACCCAGATTCTCACAGAATAAAGATATTTGAGCAAGGCTCCAGAAATTCAGCATGAACATGATGAAACAGTCAGGGCTGGGGCATCTCTGTAAGCAGATCTCCTCCTAAAGGGCCAGGTCATCTCTACAAGCTTGCAGGGATTTTATCTCTACCAACTACTGTGTCATACAAAATTGTGATGGGCACACTTATAGTAGTGAGATTTCCCCAAAGGAATCTAAAGGTGATTGTCCTTAAGTTCATTTGAAAGTCTATGGAAACTGGGAACCTGCCTTCCTGCAGGTCCTTTTGGAAAACTCCATCCTGAAACATTGAAAATGTCCCATCCGTACCTCATGCCATATTGTATGAAAAATTATTTTTATTTGGCACTATGGTAATGGCTCCAGTCTCAAAGGATGTTGCATTGCCCCTGTCCTCAGCACTGCACAGAAATCCGGGGGAGGAAATTATTGTTATTTTTATTATTATATTCTTGTATTTTATAATCTAAACCAAGAAGAAAGGAAAACTATCAGAAAACACACCCAGCAAATGATCATGTAGAAAGTTCAACTGATGTAAAACAGATTACCACCCAAAAAATATTTAAATTTAACCTCAACTCCCAATTTCTTGCCAGGAAAGGCACAAATCTAGATCTCTGTCCCATCCCATGTATTTCATTTCCCTCAGTGAAAACACAAAGCAAGTTTTTTAAACAGGTATTTAAAAGAAATTTGAGCATGCTGATAACAAAAAAAGACATGATTTTTGAATATCAAAGATAAACACAAACACACAAACTTCTAAAAGAAATGCTGCTGATGTTAACCATGGTCAGAGTAGGGACCTAGTGATCAGAGCCACTTGCCTCTTCTGTTTGCAAGGCTTATGTGGGTCCCCACAGGAGCTTCCATTTAAGTAGGGGAGGGATTTTGTCTCTAAACAACAAGGCTAGTGTCAGATGTAGCTGACACGCCAGGCATAAAGGTCATAATTTCATGAGGCTTGGATGTTTTTTAATTTCAACCAATTAAATTAAACCCTCAGTCTGAGGCCCATAGCGCATGGTCCCTGAAATGACCATTTACCATGTACATCAGAAACTCAAGAGGTTTCCTTTTCTGTGTTATTTCCTCAGCCCAGTGACTAGATGAAAGGAAATCACTGAAGCGTGAGCACTATAACAATATAAAATAAAATCAGAGATGAAGGTTTCCACGGGATATTTTTTTAATGTTGTTACACTGCTTAATTTCAAAGCTACATGCTCAAACCCATGTTTTCTGTTGAGTCCCGTTAGACTGTAAGAAAAGAATTTTCTATGTAGATTTGTAATTATTTCTTTATAGGCAATATAGCAGTTTGCAGTACCTGGGATTAAATGAAGGGCTGCCTTCTCAGCTATAGCTAAAGAATCACATTTACACTTTTTGCAGCATAAATAAAATGGCTAAATAAGAAATGTGCAATATTCCTATTCACAGGAAGTTTGAGATCCGACTTCCCCCTCCTCCCCAACATGCCAAGGAATTTAAAAGTCACATAGAGTTTCAAGACTCCAATAGTAAAGCTTAAAGACACCTCTCCAATTGCTCTGTCAGCTGCAGACCCTGGTTTCACAAACACATGTCTACAAGGAGACATTTCCATTTTTGCAGCTTTCCCATGAGGATCTACCCACTTATTACCAATGGCAAATATTAATGCAAAGTTATTGACCCAAATCACAAGATATTTGTATTGCAGCTCTTCCATGCATTTGAACACCAAAAACCTCCTGACTCATGGGCAAGGCCAATTTCTTACCAGAAAGAGCAGGAAGGAAAATAAAGCAAGTAATTCTTTGAATTAACATTTTCTTCTATACCAGTTGACCACATTTCCTACAATACTGAAATTGTAACCCTCTAAAATAGCAGCATAAAAAGGCCACAGCCAAGAAAACCACTACATGACAAGTGCTTTTGGCTTCACACAAGGAGAGATGCATAATACTGGGACACAGAAGACCTTCAACAGCCCACCATGGCTCAATAAATAAAAATCCAGATAATATTCCTGTCTCTCTTGCAAGGTTAGTGCATGGCCCTGAACAGGTCATTCTCACTTATCATTAGTCCTGTTTTTTCAAGCAGAGAAGCTGATATAATAACTTTTTTCTTAATTCAAAGACATAAAAGAGATGTTTGTATTAATACTGCTAATGTTAATGCTGAAGGAACAACAGGTTCACCAAAAAAGAATCTACACTAAATAGACATCAGCCAGTGGCACTTATAGATGTTTCCCTAATCTTAGATACTCCCTGCCTCAGAAATCATTCAAAAGAACAACTGTACAGAATACATCCAGACAGATTCCAAGCTGGCGTTTCATTCCTATGTCTCCACATTTTCAAGACAAAGATCATCCTTATTAGCCTACCAAGAAATTCTAAAACACAGAGAGGTCTGAGATATGAAAATTACTGCTAATAAGAAATTTCTGTGTCTTCTGAGAGAAAATATTTTTAACTGATCATGTTATTATTTTTCCCTCAGTTTCTGTCCTGAGGTAAACCCTACAAGTCTCTGTGCAGTTGGGCACTAGGAGCTGCATATACATACAGTAAATCACAGGTTCTCACCTCTCCCAGAACGGAGGGAGATTTCAGTGTTCAATTTAGCAATCACAGATGAGTTTTGCTTCAGATAAGAAGGAAACCTTCCTGTTGAGAACAGTGCAAACACAGAAGTAAAAATCTGTGAAAAATTACAATCAGCAATCTGCAGTTAAAAAAAAAAAAGTTGTTTCAATAAATTATATGTTGATTCCATTTGAACAGTGGAAAGAAGAATTTGGAATTATACTAAGGAGGTCCTATTGGGCCTTAAATATAGAGAGATAACCAGGGAGTAAACATATATTTTCTCACTTTCATATCTTCAGTCCCACTTTAATTTCCCCTTCCCAAAGTATTCATATTACAGGAAAGAGGATTACAGGGAAAAAAAATGCTGGCAATAGCAGGTAATGAAACACTTTCACCTCTGGGTCATCAATTAAAATCCAGTCCCAAGTGGTAGTGACTAAACATCATTACCCTCTGATAGCTGTTCAATTGCATATTTGAAATGGAGTTTCAGCCCTCCAAGCACTGCAAAAGCCCCTGCTGGGGCTCACACAAGCTGACCAATGCTCTGGTGGTTTTAGAAAAGTCCCTAGAGAGCTGAGATTGTGTGGAGACAGAGATTGCATTGGGGGTTGGTTGTTTGGTCTTCGCTCCTCTCTACATGAAGTCTGATTAAGTATCTTGCTGTGTGCTGTTCTTCCAACCCAATATGTTCAGTCCTGGGCCTTGGCCCCCCTCAGGAGCACTGGAGAAGAGAAGGCTTTGGGATCACCTAATTGCAATCTTCCAGAACCTGAAGGGAGCCTACAAGAAAGATGGAGAGAGAATATTTACAAGAGCATGGAATGACAGGACAAGGGGGATGGCTGTAAACTGGCAGAGGGCAGGTTTAGGTTAAGTATTGGGAAGAAATTTTTTATGTCCCAACCCTGACAGTGTTCAAGGGCAGGCTGGATGGGGCTTTCACCAAACTAGTCCAGTGGAAGGAGTCCCTGCCCATGGCAGGGGGATTAGAACTGGATGATCTTTACAGTTCCTTTTAACACAGTCCATTCTGATTCTACAACTGGAGTAACTGGGCTAACTGCAGAGTGCATACTTCAGATGCTGGTAAGAGGATTTCTCTTTCTTGCTCCTCTAGTGCATCTTGGACAGAAAAGGAGATTTTAGAACTCAAATTACTTTAACCTTCTATGTGGATCCTCAGTTTTGCACAAGATGCATCTAGGTATTTGGTAAAGCCTTGAATCACCTCAAAATGGGGTTCACCCTGCAAAGGACTCAAGATAATGTTGTGGTAAAGGTGAGTGCTGTTGGTCTCATTGTACTCATCTGCAGGTGAAGATGAGCTGCTGGTGCCAGGTAGGTACAGACCCTCATTTCCAGGTGTGGGACAGCAGGGAGATGTGATTTTGCAGAGCATCTGCAGCACTTTCAGTTGCTGCATTTCAGGTGTTTGCTGCTACTACTCCAGCTCAGCCAGTCCATGATGGCTCCTCAACCACCACAAAGCTTGCAAGACTGGGATAATTGTTAAACCTCATTTCATAAATCCATGTCGAGAACAGCTGAAAAACAGGCTTATAGCAGAAATACTGCTGTAGCTAAAGTTCTTTGTGCAGGCCATCAGTGTGCACAGCCAGAGGGGAGGGCTGGGAGAGAGTCTAACTTACACCAGTGTAGATTCCCTCCAGATTCCCATCTCTAACTGGCCTGACCTTTTCTAAAAGGGTTACATCACACAAAGACCTCAGCTATTACCCCCTGAATGCTATTTTCTGTGTTCTAGAAGCCTCACTGAAATAATCCAGTGACAAACCTTATTCTGAAAGCCACCCATGAGCAGGACAGGGCCACTTAGGAGTTTCTGTCCAGAGTGAACAGGGAAGTCACAGCTCTCCAGCCTATATTATTTCTTTTCTTAGATTCACAATCTGGGAAGGAGCCAGAGATCCTAAACAAAGATAAGGTATAAAGAAGTGGACACGACATTAAAGAAATAAAATCCATATCAGGGCAATAATGGTCATAAAGAAATAAAGTGGATGTATAATAGTTCCTGGACTTTTAATTTGTGACTAATTTGTTGCACAATGAGGTTGCAATTTTCTAATTGTGATTGCCATTTTAATTTTACTCATGGCTGTGCAACTAACAATGTATAGTCTAGTAATTAAAATTAATTGTACCTTCACCTGCATATTTCTATTAGGCTGTTAAATTTAGTCAGTAGGCTCAATGATTTTGTTCTCTGAGAGATGCTGAATTCATTTCAGTGAGCCCAATTATGTTACACTCTGTAATTTCTGTATGAAAAACATGCATTTTGCTTTAATATGAGGACTTGCTACAATCCCATTTTTAAAATTGCATATTCAACACCAGAATACAGGCTGACAGGAGATACATGTAAGGGGCTTTTTCTTTTTAAAAATAACCTGCTTGTGAGGTATCTTTTACAAAACTAGCAATTACAGCCCCTAGGAATAAATCCAGTGAAAACTCAACTAGATAGTCATCATTCAATTAATTTCATGAACAATTACCAGATGTCTCCCTAACCACACACACATGGTTTAAATTCAATCAGAATTTTATGACAAGCTGCAGGTTGCATATTTGAAGCCACAGTAACACAGTGACAGAATAAACTGTTTCAACACAGAGGCAAAACTCTGCAAACCTGTGTTGTCACACAGGACCCATTACAGCCATGTCCCAAGTGTCCAGAATCCATAGCACTTCAAATCATGTCATGAATTTTTCTCCAGAAAAGGGTATTGCTCATTTTCACCCTACAGCCATAGCTCCTGGCAAATGCAAGACTATCAAAATATGCTGTAGTGAGTTCATCATCAGTGGTGCTATTTCTCAAATTGACTTGTAGCCTTGTCCAGATCACAGCAGTAGCAGTCCAATGCAATTCCTCTTAAACCCCTCAGTGTTGTACAGATTTACCCTTGGGACCCCAAAAGAGGCATTTGACTCCTCTTTCTTGAAGACTCTCAAATGTCTCAAAATAAAACCAAAAACTAAATAGTGTCACGTAGGTCTATGCAGGTTAATGTAACCCTCTTATTATGGCTGGTATATTCTGGCTGTCAAGCAACAGAAAACTACTTGATGTCAACATGCTTTAAGATGTTCTAATTAAACCTCTGCTTGTCCATCATATCAGGTTCAAGATGAAGTCTGCTTTTACATGGCATGAACTTCAGGGTCAAAGCTCTAAGAAGTTAGAAGAGAGACTAGGAGAAATAAATCTGGTATAATCTCAAGATTAGCCCCTGGAAACCAAGATGGAGCCATTACATTGCAACCAGAAGATCTGCACCAGTCAGAAAAAAGCTACAAAATTGTCACCAAGTTGTAAAACTTCCTTCCTGTGTGGAGAGAATCTGTGGTGGACATTGATACCTGACTTCTCTGACAATGAACACCCCTATGTAAAAGCAAAACCACTCAACATGCTGGCCCTTTTGGTCTTTTACAAGTCAACAGCTGAATAAAAAAATCTCCATTTGTCAAGTTAAAGCACAAAGAATGTTTACTGAAAAGTTGTCAGTGGACCTTTACTCTATCAGAACATGACAAAGAAAAGCAAAGTGAGATCATGTCAACATTCAATATAGATTTTGCATTACTATTAATAACGTGCAACAAGTATAGTTACATGATTTGAATAAATACCAACAAAAGTTGCATTACCAAGAATTACATGGAGAGATTTTTTTAAAAGATAATCATCATTCGCTACTGTGAAGTTAAACTGAAAATAATCAGAATCAAGAAGAAGAATTTCTATAAAAAATAATACAGAAAAATATTATTATATAAATTAAACAGATTTGAAATCAGAAAACCCCTAACTCAAAATTCAGAGTTTAACTGAGTACCCCTCTTGCACTCCTTTCCTAGTAAATGCACCAAGATATAACAAAACAACATGTCTTTAACCTCTTTTACCCTGCCTGGTCAGTGCACATCTTCACTATCTCCCTACTTACCCATCCAGCAGCTGCACAACCCTCCACCCATGTATCCCTCACTATAACCAAAGGAGAAAGCCCATGGTCATGGGGAAGATGCTTTGCAGTGAACAGGGCTCTGCTGCACTGGATGTGCCATTTTCTTCTCTGCTCCTGCTTTTAAACTGGAGCTGATGGCACTGTCTTGGCAGCACTGAACATATAAAATCAACGCTAAATCACATGCAATTCACTCTCTTCTAAGGCATTGCTCCTTCATCCCTCTGGCACAAAAACAGTTTACTGTGAACTGAATTGCAACTAATCCCTTTGAAATTATTTTTACCATATACCCTTTATTACTATTTTCCCATATAAACCATTGTTAAATAACAACAGGACCTTCTCATAACACTCAACATAATTGGCTATTTTGGATGATATTATCAAGAGTGTTTAATGTGACTTGGGTGAGTGACTGTTATTCATGCAATTCACCATTAGCCCCTTGACCTGGATCATTGCTGGAGCAAGTTTTATGAGCTTAATTGCATCCCCCCCCCCCCACCATTCCTGTGTAAATTAGTCTGCACAAATAAAATTTCCTAGTTGTTGTGCATCATCTTCTTCACAGTTACCTTCTTTCCAGACATCTTCTTCACAGTTAGGAAAGTCTATTAAAAACCAGAAAAAACTCCAGTTGTATTTGGTAAACTGCATGAAGCTGAAAAATAAACCAGTCAAAGTGTACGAGCTATTGTCATTTTATTAATGAACAAAAGGGCTTTTGTTGATTACTATTACATGTGACCAGACAAGGAAAAAATTCATGAGAGATGATGGAGACAGAGACTAAGAGCTATCACAGCATAGGAAATTACAAAGCTTACTGTGGAGGTCTATATTTGTTATAAGACGGGTTGTTATCTTCAATCTAAAAGCGACCTTGATAAAGTATCTTTTGACACTTTTACTGCTCCTTTAAATGAAATATTCCCTATATCTTCAAGAATCAGCTTGAGTGGAATTGACTCGGTAGCTCAGCTTTACAAAGACAGGGAAAACATTTTCTAATTTAAAAGAAATTTGAGAAAATAGTTCTATTCCCCTCTCTATTATCTCACCATTCTGGAGCTTCGGTTTCCGAAACATCAACATGCACAGTTTGCTTTACAATCCTTCTGCAGAAATTAGCTGACACCCATCAATGTAGATAACAGAAAGCTGTGGCATTAACACTTGAGAGTGCATTAATCTTTCCCAAATTAAAATCTGCACCACAGCATTTAAGATTGAGGCCACCATGGTTCAGTGCTGTTTGACCGCCAATTTTGATAAAAGTGTTTTAAGAGAGGTGAGACTGAGATAAATTGCCCATGGTTACACAACAGCAGCGAGGGTAAGTGCTCAGTCTATTGGCTGCCATCACAGTGGGGTGTCATGGGTGTTTGTGTGTTTACATAAAGCACAAAACAGAAGGAAAAGAAATACATTACACTATATTTCTTGGAGGTGATATCAATATTATATTTCATTGGCGGGAGACAAATATACTTTCACATTTGAGTATCTGAAGATAAAGGCACCTTTGGTGGTAAAACAAATGAATATTTTTCCCAGTTCCCAAGCCAGTCACTTTCTCTTGAGTTTAAATGCAATCTGCCTGTGCTGAGTGGGTGAGTTAATCTTCAGAGATAACACCCCACATGTAGTTCTCAATCCAGGTCTGTCTGAAATGAGCTTTCCAGTCAACACACAGTGAACAAATCTTTTACCACGTGGTGCAGTTTGCACTGGCCTGAGTCCTGCTGACCTCAAAAGTCATGCTCAAAATGGACCTGGGCCTAAAATTCAGTCCAAGTCTCTCAGCTGAATCACTGCTAATGTACAGAATATGCCTCTTCCCTGTTTACTGTGTTCAAAAGGTTTTGAAATTCCTATTCTTGTGTTTTCAGAAAAACCTCCTCCTAGCAAAATATTCAGAGACCTCTGAAATAAAGCCACTGTCATCCCAGTGTTTTGAAACTATTGTTTCACTGCCAGACAGAAGAATGTGGGAACTCTTCAGGGCTTTCAGTCAAAATTCATTGAATTCCTGGGGTTTTTCAGATGACCTCAAAGTCCCACAATTTCACCAAATTTGTATTCAGGCTGAACTATCTCTGTAACAATATGAATTATTAACAGAACGGAGAACATGTTTCATTTCTTGGCCCCCCAAAAGCTGTAACCTAAGACTTGATTATTGTTCTGCAATAACTAGGATTTTCACTTAGATTACTTGTTTTCTTTCCCTGTTTTAATGCGGTATAGTGAGGACAAAGCATTAGAAATTAAAAGGCGATGAAACACTGATTCGTGTTACTCACCTAGCAATGAAATATACCATAAAATACAATCAGTCTGCTATTTGAGTTCTCTGCAAAATTTGGAAAGCAATTAAAGCAAAGAATTTAATTTCTTTGTGCCATAATTATCACTTATGCAGAAGAGAATCACTGCTGAGAGGTTATCCCAGAGAAATTGGAACCAGACTCCATGGATGGTCTTTGCTAAGGGCTAGGAGCTGATGTCCATGGTGGAGGAGCTGTGAAGCAAAACACCAGGGACCGAGTCCCTCATGCCAGCTCATTCCTGACTTGCCACAGCCAAATCGTTTCACTGTCTCAGCATCAGGCCCTCCCACCTATGGCAATACAGTCATAATCCTACTTGCCAAATCTATGAGGGTTATGAAAGGAAAAATCTAGGAAGCATTTTGAGATTACAGAATACTTAATGTTGGAAAAGACCTCTAAGATCACCAAGTCCAACTTCTAGCCTAGCACCACTAAACCATGTCCCCAAGAGCCACATCCAAAAGCCTTTTGAACACTTCCAGGGAGAACCACTGTGAAATCATAACAGTATAAACTGTGTGAAATAAGTTTTTCTGGGAGAAACTCAAGATCAATTGAACCACCAAGAGTTAAAGACCATCTCACCAGAGCTTTTGCCTTGGAAATCTTTTGCTTTCAACTTGCATCCTGGGCCAATTTGCATTCTGAACCTTCAGATTATGGATTCAAGCTCTCTCTACCATTTTTTGCTTTATTCAAGCATATGTGAGCAAACCACATACCATTTACTTTATTCAAGCATATGTGAGCAAACAAACCAAATGAGAGTAAGCTTATGTATAAAAGCACTTAAAAGCTAAGTAATCAAGCTGAGATAAGGCATTCATGCCATGAATGATGTGGTGGAGTTCATCAGTTGGCTCTACTACAACAAGTAGGGTAAATACAATTAAAATGCTATAAAATATGCCTCAGCCCCTAAGGTTCACAGTGGCATAAGTAATCAGAGAAAAAGAGGGGAAAAAAAACAAAACCAAGTGGAATTGAAAGTGTGAGTCCTTATATTCTAGGTGCCCCAAGGTTTAAATCTTGGATTACTAGGAAGACAATGAAAATTTTGGAACAAAGCAATGGCTAGAAACTCCTCTCTTCTGGGTCACAGAAACATGTTTTGTCAAAGCAAGGGACACAGGCGACAAACCCCTCTCCAGAGTTAGTGAAGGGCAGCAGAACAAAATCCTGGAGCAAAGTCCAGGAGCTACAAACTTGTACAAAATTCACCACCTGCTCCAGAAGCCAAGGGTACTTCCATGGCCCTACCTGAAAATAAACACTACTTGATTTTTTAGGAAGTAAAATCAAAATAAGAGGCTGCATTACATATGACTTCAAGCTTAGTCAATGACATGAGAACAAATTAACCCTTTGGTGGTGGGTTTGGTCATGTTATATAAGACATTACTAGATGTTACTGTAGTAATAAGGGAAAAAAGTGAAGAGAAAAAAAGGAAAAATATTAAAAATAAAGTAAAACAGGAAATAAAAGAAAAAATATAAATATTTATCTTTTAGTTATAACATAGCTAGACATGTTACATGCAAGGACAGCTTAGGCTCTTCTGTATTTCTTGGGACTCTTTTTCACTTGAAAACCAAACTAAATTTAACTGAAAGGAATGCATATTGCTTTCTGTCTCCAGTGATCTTATGAGAGTTCACAAGGGCTGCTAGGGCCAAATGGTGATAACATAATTCCTAGAAATAGTTTGGTTCAATTTGGAGACTTGATTCACAATAAGAAAGCACTGAGTAAAGCAGATGCTGATTAGACTGGCCAAAGTGATATCAATCATTATATTTTTGATTTGAAACATTCCTGCTGAACTGACTAATCTGTGCTATTAGAGGCTTGGATAATTAGACAAACTAAATTGAACATTAAGCTGAACTGTCCCTCTGAAGAAGTGGAGGATAAGCCAGAGGACACCAATATTAGCCTTAGATGCAGGGAGACAGCAGAACAATCCACCAAATCAGGCAGAAATGGAAACCTGGCTGATACAACTATTCATTGGAATGGACTGTGGCAATAATTGCTAACATCTGTAACTGTAATTTATTATTTCATTAGAAGTCCCAGCACATTAAATATTGTACTTCTGAGACTTCTTATCAGCAAAGGGAGCTCTGACTGGAGTCTGACATGGAGTGTGAGACTCAGAAGATGAAATTTGCATCTCCAGATGGATTCCCAAGGGGAAACCATACCCATCATGCCAGTCACTCCAGCAGCACCTTAACTGGGTGGGACTGAACATACTGGGGAAGACACACTGAAATAACAAAGAATCAGGACTGCTTATGTGTCCAAATAAGAAATTACAGTTCTGAAAAAGCAACTGGGGCTGCAGCCTGAGCAGTATCTCTGTGCATCCCATAATAAAGCACACAAATAAGATCTTCAGTGCTGCTGCTCATTCAGCTGCAAAGGCTGCAATCAGCCAGGAATCTGGAGTGACCAGAGATACCATAAATTGTCTTCACATTATTTAATCATAATTTGTTAAATATAAATGCATAATTTAAAGTAAAATAAACACTCACAATCCACCGTTGTATGGAAGCACACAGCTCCCTTTCAGCAGCCAGGGATCCTGCATGAACATCTGAGGCTGAATTTTAAGCTCATTCAGGTTACAAATAATGGTATACACTGCAGTTGTACAAAAGTGACCTGCATGTTCCTGATGCATGGAGGGTTGGAATGCAGTTGTTAAATCCAAGAAGCAGCTAGGCTTTAAAGATTTGCAATTGCACCGAAAGCACTGATAAAGAACAGTTGATTTCTCTCATTATGTAAAATGTGGATGCTCTTGTCTTGGCCAAAGAGGTGAGAGCATAAGATTTCCTGCTACTTACAGGTCGTTTGGTTGAAAAACATTGTCCTTTTGCAGTTTGGTCTATTGGCAATTAGATAACAAATACAGGACATGTAGATGGAGTCAAAAACATTGCCGTGCTTTACAGCCTGCTTGTACAATAACTCTCTAGCTGGCAATGCAAAATGAAAAAAAAAAAAATCCCAGATAAAAACCACAGAGCAGAACTGTAAAGTAGCAAAGCCCTCTCATTTCAACAGAGCTGTGGGTTTTTTACCGAGGATTCTGTCCCTTACTGGTGAATTTTGAAGCTTCTGTAGTTAACTAAGAAAACTCATTAGAGGCACCTTCTGCATGCAAGGTTTGTTTCCCATGCAAATTTTATGTCCCTTCCAAATCAGGTTCCATGTGAATGTGAAATTCATGCCAGAAAGGTAAGACTTTTTGGAGATGCATGTAGAGAGGGAGCTGTGCAGAACGCAAATGGGATATTGGGATACCCAATCGAAAATACCAAAGATGTCTGAAAAATTTCTTTTGTGATTGTAGATTGATCAAACACACAAAGAAATTAAATATGGTATTTGTTAAACAGATGGTCATAAACTCATAGAATCATATCTTTTGGAAAACACCTCTAGGACCATTGAGTCCAACCATTAACCCAGCATTGCCAAGACCACCACTAAATCATGTCCCCAAGAACCATATCCACACCTCTGAAATCCCTCCAGGGTAACTCCACCACTTCTCTGAGCAGCCTTTTCCAGTGGTTGACCACCCTTTAGGTGAAGAAATTTTTCTTAATATCCAGTGTCAACATCCCATAGCACATCTTAGGCCATTTCCTCTCATTGTATCACTTAATTTTTGAGAGAAGAGACCTTCCCCCACCTGGCTACAACACTTTTTTAGGTACTTGTAGAGAGCAATGATCCAAGCTTTTATGTCAACAATTTCCATTTTTTAAATTATCACCTTGAGTAGCAGGATTTTTTTAAGAAAGTAGTTTGAGATAAGATTACCTTTTCCACTGGTGCCTACAATGAACTTTCATTATTATTTGCAGGAAAAATTACCGGATTTCAAGATGCAGGACTTGAAAAGCTCAGGAGCCAGAAACACTTTCTTTGCACCACTAAAACCAAGACACTTCTGGAGAACAGTGTTTCTTCCCATTTGCATATAAGCACATATTTACATCACACTGAGAGTGACTGCTACCCATGAAATGAGTGGCACAGCGTAACAACAAGCACAATAATGACAATTTTTTCGTTCCATCATCTGCACCGTGTCCCACTAATATGTGTTTCTGGAATTCAAGCAAACATCCCAGGATCTGTCAATCTTAATATCCATCTCTGCACTCTCTCCTTACCTGTTACAGTTCTGAGCCAGTGAAGGGATCGACGTCTTGCCAAATGCAGAATTTTAATCTGAAATTAAAATTAATGTTTCATATTAACATAAATGCGTTTTTGTTTGTGCATGTAGTTAAAAATTGCTTAATTCAAAGTTTGAATGTGGACATTGAGTTCTCTTAATCAAATCCCAGGCTCTGCAGTCTCCTTTAAAGCCTGATGGGCAGTGCCCACGAGGCATGTCATGTGTTTTGGGCTTGACAGTGAAGGGAACACACGTGCAGCTGTACCAGGACAAACCCAGGGCATCTCACATTGCTTTACATGCCTGCTGCCACTGCAAGTCAAGTGCAACCATCCTGTGTTCCACAAGAATTGCAACAAGATTTTGCAAATCAATTAAAACCCACATTGTCTCCTGTCTGTACACAAACAGCACAGAAATGCCATGTCATTTTATTTTTCCAACAATTCAGCCCTTCAAGTTCCATTTTTGCCACCCTTTACCTCAATGTCCACATTGTGGCCGTCAAGCCAGGAAGCAGCAGTGACAGCCACATCTTGAAGAGCCACCTTTCCCTCTCAAATAATCTAGTTTGCAATGGGTATCTTTACCTACTATTCTTCTATTTTCCATCTCATGAGCCGCCATGAAATTGGCATTTAAAACTAATTGTACGGTAAAACCCCGCAGATTCCAGAAGCTGTGTCTGAGATTTGTGGCGAGGCAGTGGGACCAGATTCCTCCCTGTATTAGTTTTTCTGTCTGCTACATAACTGTGAATGAGTGCTAAAGGGGATTATTAGGCCCCAGTGGTGAGATAGAGTGCATATAACTAATCTGCATTGCTTATCTCAAGCAGACAGTGGTCTGTCAGGACCTGTCTACATGCCCTCCATGCTTGTTCCCTGCTTTTATTGTCTTGCCACTGCTGTTGCTGCTGGTGGCTCTCCTGTGCTCTTATAAACAACCAATTACTGCCCCAA
The DNA here is from genome assembly GCF_031753505.1 of Anomalospiza imberbis. Classification (NCBI taxonomy): domain Eukaryota; kingdom Metazoa; phylum Chordata; class Aves; order Passeriformes; family Viduidae; genus Anomalospiza; species Anomalospiza imberbis. The sequence continues at coordinate 49,691,043 of NC_089684.1, read as the reverse complement.
ACAGATGTCTGTGGCTATGATCAAATAATTCAGTTGGAGTGAAGAGGCCTTAAACAGGTCAATTCCATTCAGTTAGACATGGTATCTGAGCGAAGGCGAAAGGAGGCACTGCAGGGTGACCTGAACTTGTGAGTTATTGAGAGCAGGTAAAGTTAGGACAGCAGATAATGAATCAGCTTTTGCCGGTTAACACTGTGAAAATACATAAAATGAAAGCTGAAGAATTATTTAAAGTCCCTTTTGCCACCAAAAATGGAATGTGTTTTTTTAATGGAAAAGTGAATTTCTTTACAGAGTACAACATTTTCATACTATGCATTTGAATTAAGAAGACACATTCCTCCATGAAATGGGCCATTAGTTTATAAAGCTAAAGATTTATATATAGAAACAGAAGAGCAGTAAGTAAGCTTGGTAGGAAATTTTTAATTAATTCTGGTACTGATGAACCATAATCTCCACAAAGAAAATTTGATACATGTGCTTTTGACAAAGTATGATTTCCATTAAAATATTGTGCAAACTTCAGGGTTTATAGCTTGCCTGTTCAATAAATTTGTATTTAGCTTTTGTCTTCTTCAGTCTGCAGAGGAAACAATGCGTATCAGGCAGATGCTCAGGCACCAGAACTATTAATGTAGCCTTCAAAAAGAAAAAACAAAGAGAGACCAGCTCTAAATCTTTTGTGTCTGTGCACTCACCAACCACCCTACACACGATCATAAAAATGCACGGTTATTTGATGGGTAGTTATGTTAAGCTGTAACCATAACCAAAAGCCATGACCACAGGGGTGAATGAGAGAATCCTTTTATTGTCCCCTCCTGATTCAATAGCTTTTACAGCAAGATTTTCCATTCTGCCCTGCTGTCATACAGCCACCCAAGCATAATGTCCTGATCACTATAAATTCACCGGGGATTGGGCCCAGAGAAAAAAGCAAACTCCCTTGCAAGACCAAATCAATACTATTCATGTTATGTCTAACTAAGATATATAAATATTCATATGCCCAGGTGAGGCTTAGCCAGGAAAAGAGGGTTGCAAGCACTAGAGAAATCTGAGACAGTTTCACTCAGTTTCCCAGAAATTTCTCAAAAAACTTCTCCAACACCTCCACAGCCAGAAGAGAGTCTTTTCCCAAAATAACTTATGATCTCTGGGCATGGTTTTAGCACAGAGCACCGTGCAGAAGGCAGAGGAAGCTGGCTCACACATGAAGGAGCACTAGGAGGGATCATGCATAGAAGCAACATCTCTGGACCTTCAAGAGCCCTTTTATCTCAAAGCAGCAATGAGTTGCACAGACTTCTCATACTCTTTAGAAAGATAAATCCTGTAGCAAGGGCAGAGGTTTTGGAAGACCAGAAGGTGTAGAAGCAGCAGGTGTAGGTGCCCCTTCATGGGAACTGAAGACAAAACCAGAAGTAAACAAGAAGTGGTGGGCAAATCCAGAATATGTGAAATGAAAGAGACTGGCATTTTGTATGCAGATGGAATAGACAGAGAGACAAACGTAAAAATAGGAAAAGGGGAGATAAGAGAAGGACTGAGAAGAGGACAAAAGGCAAACAGGTCTTTGGGATTGGTGAGGCAACACAGGAGAAACATTACCAAGGCTGATATCCACACTGAAGGGTGAGTTAGAGACACTAAAGCAATTATTTAATGTTTATTACCAAGAAAGGTCTTAAAATAGGTTTAAAACTTAATCTTGTGATGGAATACAGTTTACTGTGGTGAGCTAAGACACGGCTGAAAGGAAGAACTTTCCCTGAAGCCATGGTCCAATTTCCAGTTAATTCCTTGTTAATCTCAGTGTAGTCTGGACCACAGACCTTTGCTCTGGTAAGGGAGACCATACCTGGAAACTTCACAACATATATGATCCCAGGGCAAATTTCATAAAACAAAATCTGAGTGAACACATGGTCCTTCAGCTTATTTTGTGCTGTTTGCTACTAGAGCAATTCAGCATTTCTCAGCTGCCTGACAAAGTTTGTCTAACAAAGCATTCTCAGATATACCTGTACAAACAGCTGGTACCCCAGATCACATTCACAATTTTCACAGAATAAACCCATGATATTTACATACAGTTTTACAGACTGTTAACACACCCTGCAATTTGTACTTGCTTATCTCCACTCCATACATTTAAGACTTAATCTTTCATTAAAAATCAGTTTCTCCCAAACCACTAATTGTAGGTACTTCTCCATCAGCTAATTCTAATTTCTCATTAGGGGACACCTTATTCACAGTATCTGCAGACCAAAATAGTGTCTTCCTCCATCCTTCCTTCCTCCATGTTATCACACTGAAAATAAGCTTAATTATTCTACTTTTCTTCTTAGACACAGACTTCCTATATTGATAGTTTCTGAGGTGTGATTTGATCACAGAAATAGAATATGTCACAAAATAGAACAGAACAGAAATAGCATAAACTACAGCCAGATCACAGAAAATCTCAGGAAGTATATTCCTAGTCCACTTTCTTGCTGGAAAAACTGAAAGTACAAAACATGCAGTCTTCAAGCCTGGGATACAATTAAAGACCTAAAATGCGATCTTGAAAACTATCTTAGGTGTTTTGTTATTAGCTGCTCATCATCTTTCTAAATCCATCTGTGCTACTTCCCATCCTCATGATCAACATTGGCTCCTAACAGTCTAAATTACTACATTCAGGCTAAACAGTTAAATTCAGCTAATCTAGTTGAGTTTAAGTATTTCATTTTGAAGAACTATTTAAACAGTAACCTAATACATTGGCAAAAAGAGAAAATATTTGAGTCAACTGTTTTAACCTGTTTTGTAAAAGCAGTCCACGTGGAAAGGTCCTGTACCTGCAGTGTTTTCTCGCATCCTGGGGCAATGCTGCAGCTCTCTGCTCAGAAACATGCCCTCCACAGCCTTCCAGACAAATCTACAGCATCTTCAGATATTTAAGGAAGCACCTTCACCAGAACAACCTATTATTTAAACAAGGGACTGACCTGAAACACCTGTCCAGTGCTGTGCTGCATTAACCTTACCAGCTGAAACCTCTCTGCTTGAAACACTTAGGAACTCTATTAGTCACGAGGGTAGTCAGTGAAACACAGTAGCCCAGAGGATGACTCAAATAGCTAAAACCACATGCCATTCTCTGAAGTTAAGAAAAGCTTCAGCTGAAGGAGAACAAGAACCAGGAAATCCTTTCCTAGTGCCTTGATTTAAAAGAAAATAAAGAAAACCTGTAAGTGTGAAGTCAGTTGCTGAGCTGGTGCACAAACATTGAGTCAAATTCTGCTTTGCCTTTCACACAGAAGACTGCAAATGGTGCAACCTGGCTTATCCTTGGGCTCTCTTTGAAGCCCATCTGCAGAATCCTCTACAGGCACAGGGCTCCCACAGATCACAGCTAAATTACAGCTGCATTTCAATGACTTGCAGCTCCATTATTTTTCCCTCACCAATAGCAATGTGCGTGCACGCATTTCCAGGCCATGGTGTTGGAGAGATCAGCTCTGCCTTCACAGCTGTTTGAATCTTTGCTCATGTCCATGTTAAAACTGGCTTTTATACAACCAGCCCCTGCATAAAACCACCTGCTGGATGGATACTCTTGGGTCACTCAAGTACAGTTTTACAAGATCAATGCCAACAAGAATATGGACCAGAGTATTTCTTTACAACACAGGTGAGACACTGTTCACAGAAGGCACTGTAACTTGACTGTTTGGGTACTTACTGTCAAAAGTAACAAGAGTTCATTAAAAAGTAATTAAGCAAGAGAATACCTATGAGGAAATACTAAATTCTCATGAGGGAACACAGGCCAAGTCACAGAGCAGAGACCAACTCAGAGGTGTAGGCTCCAAGAAAATAAAATTAGCAAATAGCATAGGCAGAACAAACTGATTTCTGTTCTCTCAAGATCACCATAAACCTGGCTTGGCATTAGTCCAGAATGGGTGGGAAGAGATGCCAGGCAAGCAATGCTTGCTGATTCCTGGAGGGTTTCCAGTTTAGCACACAAGTAGGTGTATTCTCAACCCAGATACTCTTAGAAACAATCATTGTACCACTGGTTGTGCAGAATAACTAATTAACCTTAGCTTCAGCCCAAAGGAGGTAAAAACCATTCAACATGCATTTAGCAGTGATAAAAATCAATCTGTAAAAGAACAGATGTGGCCTCTGGTTTGGTTGGGATATTTCTAAAATATTAAACAATCCTTCCTGTAATATAAATAACAGGAGCGTAATTGAATTAATATTGACGAATAGTAATTGCTCCTTGTTCCTCAAGTCTGCCTTTTATTAGTGGGAGGAGTGGTGGAGGTTATTGTCTCTCAAAAAAAAAAATTCCCGAGGCCCGGAGGCACCTTTTCTGCCTTATTATTATTGTAATAATGAGGGCAACTGATTTGATCTCTCCTTACACAATACTGCAGCACAGCGATGGCTAAATAAACAGCCAAAGTCCTTTTGTCCCTGTGGGCTGTTTCTAGGTAATTAAAATCAATAGGATCTTTCTCGGAGGATCTCTTTAACCTCATAGAGCTACACTGTTCTGAGCAGCCAATGTAAAACAAACAAATGAACTCACAGTCCTTGTTGATGGGGAAAATAAAATACAAACAACACATTATTTTATTAGGAAAATATTTGGTTTGGGGAAAGGTCATGGAAGAGTTTGTATTTAAACCTTTAGGGTTTTTATTCCTTTCTCCTTTCCCACCCTGTTCCCGCTCCTCCCCCCCCACACACACACACACTTTAAAAAAAAATACTCTGGCAGCATCCTGTATTCCCAGAGGTCATGTGAGCTAAAACAGTCCATTGATCTTCCTTCTTACAGAAGGGGAATAGGCAACAGAGGGAAAATAAACATTACCCACTTGATGCTTGTGACGACTCAACTTCTCTGCACAAGGTGCTGTGCATTTAAGGTTCCAGAGGGGAATAAGTTAAGGTCCTCAGGATTTCACTGATGCTGGTACATGCAGCTGCATGTAATTATGGACAAGGACAGTGCAGGCTATGGGGGCTGGGATCTCTGGGTACACACCAGTCCCATGGTAGATATCACTGACACAGCTCCCAGGGACTTGTGGTGGTGATGACCAGCAAGACAAAAGTGCAACAGTCAGGAAGAAAAGGATTTACACCCCACCATGGAAGATTTTTGAATCCTGAGCTGTCTTGGAAGACACAGTGTTGCTGAATGCAACTTAACACTTACTTGGGACAAATCTGCTCAGGGATCTCTTGTCCAGGCAAACAACAGGTGATCTGAGCTTTGGCCTGACACACTGGCAGCCTCTCCTTGTGCTGTCCCTTGTTACCTGGGAAAGAGACAAACTTCCACCTGGCTGCTACCCATGCCACCATTTATGTTACACATGCCACCCAGGCAGGCCAGGACCTGCCAGTTAGGGCTAACTGATGTTCCATATAATAAAATCCACTTCCAATTGTTCATAGACCCAGCAACCTTTAATCTTATGAACTGGAAGGTTTTTGTTCTCAGGTTTGTGCCTCTGGAAAATGTAACCTCTGGAATGTTTCAGAAAAGTGGGGCTGCTCTTTTCAAAGGGAAAAAAATGAAAATAAAAGACATAGGCATTAAACAATCATATGTTGGGAAATCTTTCCTCTGAACAGTGGTAACACCTTTATGTGCTGGGCAGCAACTTGCTATTTGCAGGTGAGGTGGTGAAAAGAAGCCATACCCCTGGAGATCTTCAAGCTGAGAGCTGTGGAAAAAAAAATCGGTGTTCACTTGCTCAGTATAGGTTTCCTTAGATTCTACGACTCTTGAACAAATAATAACACATATAAAAGAAAGAGATCCTGTACACAACAAGGCAAACTGCAGACAGGGTTGGGAGAGATCCTTCAACCAGGTGGGACCGAGCCAGCAGCACAGGAAGGAGCAGAGAGGCAACAGATCCAACAGGGGTGAGGCAAGTCTGAATTCTCTGTGCCAACAGCCTCTGCAGGAGGGCAGCTCCCCGGTCTCACCTCCTGTGAGATGTTCAGCAGGGAGGCAGGGGTGTATTTTTTTATTCCAAATACAGTTAAATGTCAGTGATCACCCTTGAAATGCCCACATTGAACTGCAGAAAATTAAGGTTTGACAGCACCACACAGAATCCTCAGCTCTCTCCTGCTCTCCAGAAGCAGGGTCAGGTACAGCTGCACCATTCCTGATGGATGGTTATCTGACACTAAATACCTCAAACATCAGAGACCCCAGTACTTCCCTACCCATCATATTCCAGCATTTCACCATCTTGACCCATAAAATGTTTTCCCAATTTGCAACACGGAATGCAATTTGAGCCCACAACAGCAGTAGACATTTCCTCATCTCCTGCAGCAAGACTTAATTTGCAATATTTGAAGACTATATTAGCACTATTTAACCCAAATGAAAAAATCAAATATTCTTTTAGCATTTGAAAATCTAAGGGTTTGTGATAATTTTATTACTGTGCTTGTATTCTCTCCCTAGTTGGTCCATCTCTTCCTTGGACCAAAGTGTCCAGCTTGGAGTCATATTCCTGTGAGGCATTTGGATGTATGTGATGAACTGCTTCTCCCTGTCGGCAAAAGGCTTTGAAAGGCTGCTCTTCCTGTCCAATGTGTGCATTTCTAACCATCTTCACTACCCAGGAAGGTGAGGATAGCCTTTCATAAGATACATCAACACTTAATTCATAAGGATTGTAGACATGTGTTTACTCCCTTGAATGTCTACAAATTTTATCCTATTACAGGATTGAGATTTAAAAAGTTGGTCTCAAGTGAAAGGGATAAATAACTTTGGTTTTTAACAGCTTATTCAAAAAAGCATCTTTCCTCTGGTTTCCATCATCTTTATTCCTACTGCTGTGGGCTATATTACAGTTTCATAAAATTTTTGCTGTACTATTCACACTGCTAAAGCTCCTGTGAATGGAATAACTTGTGAACATAATATTGAATTCTTCACCTTTTGTCTACACATGCATGAAAAGGAAGAATTTTTACATATTTCAAAACAAAGCAATCAGATACAAAGGAAATTATGTAAAAGCTGATTAAAGATAATGGAACTCTTGTGAATAAAATTGCATCTCACCTCTATGCATGTTATAGACAATTATAGGTTAAGTGTGCAGAAAGCTGGTGCTTCTGGTTTCAGTTCAGGGAAACTCTCTTATCACTATAATTTGCCTGAGAGAGGAGATGAGCTGAGTTCCAGCTCCTTTTCCATATAAAGGAATTAATTGATTGTGTTTATACTGCGCTGTGTTCAGTAGATGATATCGATTCTCTGGTTTGTGGTTCTCAGTTTGAAGACATCAAACTCAGATGAATGCAAACAGCTGGGGGCTGGGTATGAAAAACCACCAAGGGGTTTCAGCCAAGTAGTTTAGGGTTTCGGGGGATTTTTTGTTTTTGGCATAGCAGTGGGGTTTTTTAAAAATATTACCGAATTAACTACTTGGGGCTAAAAATATATGGATAAACTTTGCTCTAGGTAATAGCTCTCTCAGGTGGACCATGCTACCATTTCCTCTCAACTCAAATTCATTTACTAAAAGACAAGGGGAATATAATTTCTTAAACTGATCTCAGATTTTGGCACTGCAGAGAGGGCAAGATGAGTTTGGGAGTCATAGCCCTTTTTGTAAACCATAAGTTTCTGGAGTACTGTGGCTATTAAATTCTCTGAGGCTTTCATTTCATCTAGGGACCCTCACACCTGAAGTCTCTCCATCAGACAGCTGCTATTGCTGATCTTGGTTTATCTCTGTGGGTCTATTTGAATTATCTGAACTGGAGAAGAGTGTCAGTGTTAAATGTGAGAAGCAGCTTTGTATTTTCTAGTCTGCAATTGCAGTAATTGCACCTCTTAAGATATTAATCAGTTGACTGCATATTTTAAATAAGCAAATTATTTCTTGAGCTGTGTGGCAGCCATGAAGTACCCTTTGCAATGGTGCTGGAATAATCCACTGAGAAACTCAAAACCAGTGATCCCTCCCTAATAACCTATCATGCTGCAAGCTCTACAATGACCATAAAAAAAAACATGCACAAACAGCCTCCAAGGCAGGACAAATGTAACACCCCATCCAGCACAGCAGCCAGTCTGAAAAGTGGCAAACAATTTACTTCCCCCCATCTGGGACATTTATGCATCATTCACTCTGGCTCCACCCTGCTCTGCCAGTCATGGAGTTATCTGGCCATTTCTAACTCATGAGAATAATTTATCTGCCTTTGTGCCTATAGATATTCAGGTACATGTTGGTTATTCTACATCTCATGCATGGAGCTCCTACACAGGCCTGGCAGTATCAGACCATCAGAAGAGACAAGACCAAAATAAAATTAAAATACTATTTGCTTGTGCTACTTCACTCTAAACCCAAAATTAATCCACAGAGAACAAGGCAGATTTAAAGTTCTACTGAGTCAGAACTCTCTATGATTTTGAACCTGCAGCAGCATTTTACACCCACTGCTAAAAAGTGCAGCTAGCCATGCAAGGTGGGGGTTTCGACATTGGAAGAGTTACTTCTGATTCACAGCAGTGCAAGTGAGGACTGAATCCACTAAGCAGAGTTACTCTGCACTGAGCCATCTCCATATTTACCTACCTCTGTAAGTTGATACACCTTCAAGGACAGCATTTGTTTCATAGATACATAAACTCACATGGATATTACAGAGTGAATATCCTCTGTTCCCTGTTCAACCCTGTCTCTCTGTATTTAAACGATATTTCTTCTTCTAAATTACCAATGAGTTGGCAACACTTTGATTTTCAACCTGAATTTGTACAGGACAAGAAATTTCATCCAATAGAGCCTCTCTCCTTAAACTGCCTTTCACAACCTCTCATGGCTTTTCAGACTTAATTTTCTGTAGATTGCTTGCCCACTCGAGAGGAGAAACTGGAATGCTCGCAGCCTGCAGAGCTGGTGCCTGCAAAAAAATGTCAGGATCATTCACTGCAGCCCTTGGATGGAAGCTTAACTGCTAGTGGCTGCTTTTAGCACGTCAATGTGAATTACTTGACTGGCAAAACTAAGCAGCAATTAAACACCTCACCACTAAGCGGAAATGAGAAATTTACTGTTTGGTCTTCAGATAAGTTAGAGCCTCATGTGAGCTACTGTTATCAAACCCCAGGGAGGACTAGTTAGAGTCAGAACAGCCTCAGTCTGTGGCCAAAAGGCGAAATATTTCTAGTGATAAAAATTGATTTCTTTTTCATTCTCCCCTTGTGTGCTGATAGCAGAGGCCATGGGAAGGGAAGGGTATTGAGATTGCACCTGGAAACAACTGTATTGTACTGCTCCGTTTAGCTAAGGACACAGTGGATGGGAACAGGACAGGCAAAGCCCTCTCCATGTCAGCAGCCACCTTAACAGGGGACAAAGAAAGAAGAGAAAGTCCACTTGTACACACACAGGAGGCAACAAGAGAGAACCAGCCCTCCTCAGCAGTATCAACAATCCAACCCTGAGATTTCCTGTGTTGGTCCTTTTTTACTTGTCTGTCAATGTCTAGAATCTCAGAGAAGACACTAATATATTGCAGAAAGTGCCAACAACCACTTGAAATTACCTCACTTTCTCTTTTCCCTTTCCTGAGTTTTTTCTCTCACTGCTTTTGATCCAAATTTTTCTCATCTCTAAAAAACTACAAGCAGGCTACAGGCAGGGGAAAGGAGAAGAAACACCCAGAAGAAAACTGGTATCTACTTGTACACCACTTCATGGTCCTCACCATAGGGATGTAGTTCTCTTTCATTGACCTTGATCTTTAACTGAGTGATATTAGAAGTGTAGCTTTCTGGTGTGTCCTCTCTATAAAGACCATTGAAACATTTTTAGATGAATTTTCCCATGGGATATTGTTGATAAACTGTGCATATCCTCCAATCCACCCGCAAAAGAACAATTTTTAATATCCAGTGTGATGAACTCTGATCATAGGGCTGTTTCCTTCCATGGTGACCCCATAAATCCCTCTCCTCAGGCAAGGGCACTTAGGCAGATACTGTTTGGTCTAGGAAGGGTTAAAACAAATGTGATTTATGTGCTGCTTTCTGCTCCTGGATGGTTCACATCTGGCCAGTCCACCAGCACCTACATGACATCTGGACAAGCAGCAGCTACTGGGAGATGCTGAAATCACACAGCTATAACAGAGTAACAGGTGAAGTCTTGTGTGCTGAGAATGCAATTTGTGATGTTTCTCCACCTGCCACTCACGTACACACACTTTATCTGTACTTCATGGGATTTCAAAGGCTGTCTGTCACACATGAAAATTAATTAGTCAATAGGTATTCCTCACAGTCACTTGTGATGAATTTAAAGCTTTGGAGAGCATCAGCTTTAACAGCAGTGCCTGTTTTCCTCAAAGTCTTGGTGATAATTGCTCTATGTTTTATTTAACTAGTGATGAGACGAGGCTGAAGTCTATGTTTCATTTTGCCACTCTTCTTCTTTGATGCGAGACTCTGGTCCTTCATTGAAAAAGTGATAAGTACTTATTTTTCCACAACAAAACCCACAGCTGCCTATACAGTGAGAGACTGATCCCACAAAGTGAGCCAGACTCATTCCCCCTCGCTAGAAGACCCACACCGAGGTGCTGGAGCCTGTCCAGAGAAGGGCAGTCGAGCCAGGGAAGGGTCTGGAGCACGAGTCTGATGAGGAGCAGCTGGAGCTGGGGATGTTTAGCCTGGAGAAAAGGAGGCTCAGGGGAGAATTTATCATTCTCTACAACTCCCTGACATGAGGTTGCACAATTTAGCAATTGTACTGTAAGTTCTTCAGGTGAATACCAGATCTTAAACTGGACTGGCACGGTGACTGGCATAAGAGGGCCTCATCCCATTCACTCATATCAACATCAAACAACACCTGGAGCCACTTTTCAGAGTCAATGCTACTCCTCAAAGCCAGAGCTGCTCTGGAGAAATGGGCCATGACAGCCAACACATTTCTGAATAGTTTTAAACCACCTCTGCATGGAATTGTAAACCCTGGGTCTGGCAGTCCAAAAATAGGACAGATTGGTTCACATTTATTAAGGAATTCACATTCCTTCATGGTTTTAGGCAGCTGGCTTCACCATGACAAGCAGGTGAGTAATTTTAATAAAATTTCTCTAGCATGCAAATCTTTCACTAAGTAGGTTCTTAATTTTCATGCACATTGACATCAGTTCCTTGGTTTTACACAGGCTGAGCAGAAAACAGAGACACACCAGGAAATAGGAGTCACTGCAGGCTACTTCCAACATCTCAACATAAATTCTACCACATGAGACTGTGACAATCTCTCTGTATTGCCAATACCCATTTCTCTCTATGAAGGGGGCTTGGTGCATCCAAAATACTTTGGACCAGTATTTTAGGATATTTTAGCTCATGCCCTACACGTTCTCTTTTTTCTCCCCTCTAACTGAAAAGAAAGCCAAGGGTATCAAGACCAGACATCTCATCTTCCACTGGACAACAGAATTCTGTATCAGGTATTCAACTACAATGGCCTGAATTTCAAATTTCATACACAAAATATCCTCAGCCTCGTGTCTGAAAACAATAAGTAGTTATAAATTATACCACGTAGTCCAAAAAGTCAGCCAGCCATGAAGAAAAGGCAACCCTCCCTCTACAAATAACAGGGCTGACCTTTTCCACAGCAAGATACAAGGCACCATCAATGTTCAACATTTTAAAGTAATATCTGAGCTCTAATAACAGAGTGCTCAGGCCTTGGGCCCATAATCCAGAAACATCAAAAACAGAGTTCCTATTCACCAGGTGCTCATCATTCCGCAGTATCAGCAACTGCAACGACTTTTCCAATGATTCAAAGGGCCCACCATGTTTTCTCCTCCATCAAAGGTACTGAGTACTTGTTGCTTTGTAATAGTCTGGAATATCTAGGTCCAAATCCCAGCTGAATTCCTGACCTTATTTAACTCAGAAGTTGATTTCTACCTTTGCAATGGAAAAACAGGTTGAGGGTCAAAACCATCAAAACTGAAGAAAACCAGATTGTTCATCTAAGTGTATATTTCTTGGTCATAAAAATTCAAAGGGTTCCTGTCCCATAAGCTCTTCTACTGCCTTCCTGCACAGTCAGTGATCTTGCCTGTGTTTGACTCCCCATAGCTTGGCCAGCCCACACCACAGTTCCATGTTCTGCATGGGAAATCTTTTTGCACATATTGCTGGTAACTCATCTGTGCATAGAGATTACAAAAAAAAAAAAAAAAAAAAAAAAGGCTTCAGTGTCCATTTGGCTACAAACAGTGTTTTTCATTCTGCATTCTGGAGGCAGGGTATTTGGTGACCCGGCCCAAAGCAGCTAGTCCAGGAACAACTCTGTGTGCTTGACTAACCACATTGGCATTACAGCAATAATAATCTGTCTAAGGCATGCCTGGAAGTCAGGACTAAGGTTCTGTGAAGTGTATTTGAATGGAAGTCACAAACACAGCACTTCTGTGTTACTAACAATCCTTGAGCCAGAACTGCCATCGGTGCCAAACACTGAGATTACAGGTGAAATTGGTGAAGGCTTCCTGCTTCCTCTTTCTCCTCATGTTGCATCAGCTCATGTGAGATCTGCAATTTATCTCTCTTAGCCATTCTTTGTACCCCCTTTTTAGCATCTTACCTGCACAAAAAAACAAACAGCCCAGAGTAAAACACAACCATGCCACATCCAGGTCTGCCCCCAAACCTGCATGGCATCTGGACAGGCATCCACTGGGATCAGTGCTCTGAAGCCAGCGGGATTTTTTTCCCTTTGTGCCCAAATAATTTAGAGAAAAAGGAAGAAGAGATTTTCAGTGCAGCAGGTTCTCACAATCAGATTTTTTTTCAGTATATTCTGGGAAGGGAGAATGGCTCTCCTCCCCCCTCTCAGCAAGTCAGTCAACCTGGAAAGAAGTGGGATGGAAAACTCAACTCCTGATTTAAAATCATTTCAGGCTGAGGTTTTGCCAGAGGAATCACAGCTGTGACATGCCCACCACTCTAACCATGGTGAATGAATCTGGCCATGAATCGTTAAGCTCCCCAAGCATCCACCGCTCTCAGCCTGCTACTAATCACTCAAAAATCTGGCTCTCCGGTCTATTTGTTGTAAGAAATTGCTCCAATTCAAAAGGATGATCTGGAAGTTTAATATTAATCAAAACAGGGCACGTACCAGCACATATGCAGTTTAAGCCTAAGTGCGAGATAAAATAAAATAATTGCGTTCACCAAATTCTGCACTGACATGAGAAAAATGCCTCGCCAGGCTCGAGGCAAAGCAGAGGCATACACCTGCAGCTCTTCCCAGCCACTGTGGGGCTGGGGCTAGTGCAGAAGTGGAATTCCATGTATTTTTTCTGTCCAAGAGCATTGTTGGTCCAGCCAAAGCACAAGTGAGCTGCAAATAAAATTCCATTCAGGGGCACCTTACTTGGCTGCAGATGCTGGATTTGTCATCTAAACTGTTATGCAGGCTGCAGTGAGAAGTGGGAATTTGGGGGCCATAATTCATTTCATCCTAAGGCAGTTGTCCAAAGCAGATTAAATGCAACATCATTAGAACTGGGAGCTAGGAAGGACACCTGGCTCACAGCAGGAGTGGGGCACTAGCAGCACCCTGGGGCTCACCAGGGCTGAGATGAGTTGGAAAAAGCTTAATTTAAAGGCTGGCAATATCTGAGCAGCTCCTTCCTTTGGAAACCCAAGCCTTGTTTCCAGACAAACCTGTTCAGCCCATTTCTAATTAATTAAGTTCTGCTTTCAAACCAGTAACGGTGTGGCTGCACTCTGCAATTGTCCTCCAGTGTCAAAAAAATGATACATGTGTTAATATCCTACACATTTTAGGCTCCGAGAAGCAAACTGACCCTGTGGAACAGTCATTAGTTGTTTTTTAATTAACTGCTCCACAATTTCTCCCAGATCTTGCAACAACTTGCAGAAATGGGGAAGCAAAGCTGCTCAGCAATAAACGGCAGCAGTTGTGCTCATGTGCCAGAACAACTTTTGTTCTCATGAATGTTTGTCACAAGGCTGTCTCCCTTCTACCAGTACCAAATCTTCATCAAATGGAGTTTTTAAAACAATGTAATGAGAGTACTCACCATTAAACTCCCATCTTCATTAGTATCTCATTTAACTGCTGAATTTATATCCCGAAACATCCTTAATTTACTGATTGTTTCTAGGAGGGTTTTTCTCCTGCATTATTTTTCTTTCTGTTTAGCATCAATTAGTGGAATCTGGGCAATGATTCAGATTCAGGTTTTGACATGGAGAGTTACAGATGTTCAAATGATTTTACTAAGCTGCCACCAATGATCTCATAGGCAAAATTTCAAAACTGAAGTCTCCACCAAGACACAGCCACCCTTGTCCAGAGCACTCAAATGCACTGAGCAAGGAAGTCAGAGCCTATCCCCTCTCACCTGCCCCACACGTTGGATGGAGTTGATCAGGCATGCATTATGGAAAAAAAAACACTTGAAAGACCCTGGAAAACCATTGCAAGTTCCTTTTTACATTGCTTAATGTCTGATAGACAAAATCTGGGAAGAAAGAGATTCACAGAGGAAGGAAACCCCCACTTTCAGACCCCCACTAGTACCAGGAATGGAGATCAGGACAACACCTACAGCATCCATCCCCTCTGCAAACTCACCATACAGCTTCCCCACCTGCTGAGCTGCCGATAGACCATGGATACACAGCCTCAGAGAGGCAGGCCACAGACAGAGCTCTAAGGAGTTCCAGAAATTCCTGGGGAGGTGTAGTAACCTTCAAGATCTCATTTGGTCACAGCCCCAGGAAAGGGCTCAGCCAAAGCCGTTACACAACATTCCCTTTTCTCCAGAAACTAAATAGCAAAGGGAGTGAATGCTTTCAGGAAGGAAAAGAGGCAACATTTTGAAAGTGAGACATAAAAAGCCTGGAAATAGTATGAGATCAATTAGGACCTTCTAATGACTGACCTAATCCCCCAAACCTCAACAGCTATCATCTCCTCAGCTAACTCACTGTTGTTGCCCTTCCAGCAGCTGATTGTGTGGGACAAATCTTGCTGAATGACGTTATCCCAGAGCTAAACTTACAGTGTCCCTGGTCACACAGTCTCTTTCTGCTGGACTGGAGTGACCAGCCATACTAGCAAAAAAAAAACAAAAAAACAAAAAAGGTAAAACAATCTTTTAAGAAAAGCACTTCACTGAAACTCCAATTGCATCATAATTTATGCAGCTTGAACAACTTCTCTCTCATTGATGTACTCTCCTGCTTAACACCAGGCTCTCCTATTTCCCTCTCTGGAGGAGGGGAAAAATGGGACACCCCCATCACTTCAAACCTGCCTCATTAGAGCTTCAGATGTTAGTTTCTTCCTGACCACCAGTTCAGAGCCTGCTGGAAATGGGGCAAATAACTCTGGTAACACCCTTAATTACAGCCTCCTGGCAATGCCTTCTGCAGTGCTGTCAGAAGGGAGCTGCCCTGGATGCAGGAAGCATCACTCAGGGTAAATGTGCTGCCTGTTTAGAACAGGAGGTTGCTCTGAGTCAGAAAATAAGTGGGGAAAAAATCAATTCCGAAATCGAGACCATTCACCAGCATCACTTGGAAGGTCTAATAATAGGGCAGTACTTGGACCTGCTCTTATGTGAATCAATTCTTAACCTCTGCCCTGGAAGAGGAGGCTGTGGTCCATCCCATCACCCCAGGAAGTCACATGTTCTCACTCTGGCACAAAACAGGTCCCCACTCGGCACCCGCAGCCACACCTGCATTTGTTGTTCCGTTGCTTCAGCAAACCTCCCAGGAGCTGTGCGGGGACAGAGACAGTGTTTATCAACAGTGGAGCACACACACCCAACCCCAGTGTGGATGTGAGCAGCTGTGCAGCCATGGCCAACACAATGGAGAAACACACACCCACAGGGAGGATAGAATTTCCAATTTCCATTTTCCCTTCATTCCCCATTCCCCCCCAGATCAGTCCCTGAGTGGCATTTGGCAGTGGCATCACCTGCATTACTTTGGTGTGATTTTGGCCCCAGACAAGATGCAGCCCTGCCAGGGCCCAGAGCACCTGGTGGTTCAGAAAAAAGGAGAGTCTGTCTCCAACAAATTCCATGTACCATGTTGATCAGAAAAGGCCAGTGAACAGGAGAAGAGCTTCAAGGAGCTCCTCACCACCACAGATGCTGCCCCATGTGCTGCATTGAC